>NW_028291840.1:2500-34970 GCF_963383615.2 Lipophrys pholis | reverse complement strand
CCCAACCCCAACCCCAACCCCAACCCCAACCCCAACCCCAACCCCAACCCCAACCCCAACCCCAACCCCAACCCCAACCCCAACCCCCACTCCAGCCCGATCATCAGCCCAGTAGGCCATAAAATTAAGATCGTACTATTGAGCTAGTTATTGATACGCTTTCACGCAGTTCTTGATGACAACAAAGCTCGCTATTAAGTGAGCTTGAGATCGGACAGTCGTACAGGTATGCGTTCAGTATACACTTGAGTTGGGAGGCTGATATGCAGGTATAAGTGCTTGATTGAGAATATCCTAGTAGCTGTACATGATGAGTGGACTGCCTCCTGAGACGCGTCTGGTATCCCATTTTAGCAAGTGTAAATGCATGGGGATCATCATAGCGATTAGAATACTACTCGATGACATTGCCAGCCAGTCTATTCTTCCACACCCTCATGTAAACATGAATCTTCAAGCAAGAACCAACTGCCATCCACCTTCAAACTCTCCTTCTTCTGGCTGATTGCCCATGTATTTGAATTGTATTTATTCTAATTCATGTCGGGTGCGAGAGCAGATGAAATTAGGCTTTTGGAAAAGGATGTGGAGGTGTTGAAGAACAGACTGGAGGATGAGAAGAGAGGGCTTGAGTTGGCTAAGTGGGAATTGCAGCAGGGATATCAAACTCTGAGGATAGTTGGAGGGACAAATAAGCTCAAATCACTCAGATTTAAAAACACCATGTTCCTGCACCAAACCATATTGACAATTAAACGCATTAAATGCTGTTTCGGAAACAAATATTTGTTAGTTCATTACTGAATGATCCTTGTTACAGCAGTACAATTTTCTTTAGAAATCAGAGACTTGATAATCCATGATATAGTTCTAATGCTATTCATTTCAGTACTATTATCCCGAGGAAGAACTAGCCATACAACGCACTCACCAGTTTCGTTCCAATCTGCCTAATCCAGATAACTTCAAACTCCCTGCCACCCAGCCTATCCCTCTCTCCAACTGACCTTTCCCTCATAATTCACCCTCCTACCTAACCACACTCTTCAAACTCATAACCACTCTCACACAATAGTTGACCTGTCCACTCAACTCATGGATTAGACAGTCGCCGGGACTGTTCAAATCGGAACCCTTGTGTTCATAGTGGTGGAGAGAGGCACGGGATTCGCTGTAGAAAACTGAGAAGGCAGTGGTGCTGGAACTGGATGTATGTGGGGCGGTGGGGGTGTGAGAGTGTGGGGATGATTGGGGAAGGAGGAGAGATAAAGGTAACTTGTGCTTTGAAGGGAGGTAGGACGAGATGTTTGAAGTTGAAGAGTGAGGAAGAAAAAGGAGTATTTATGGCTGATGTTTTACGTGATTCCTGGCGGATGGTGTTGATGGGCGGACTGTATGCCTTGCTAGGCAGGTCTAAGAAGGGCAAGAGCAGTGACTACATTCTCAGCAAGGATGAATAATAGACTATTAAGAGAATGCTACGTAACAGCAGATGGGACCTGCCTAGATGATGTATGATAAACGCATAATAATCATGGATTAATGGACCTGTGATGGCTTTAAGAAGTATCATGTTTAACACATGGCTTTTTAAAAGTCGATAGGATTTATAATCAACATTATCTATGCTGATGCTGGCCTTGTTGATACTCATACTGCATTATGCCTACTGCCCTCAGGTTCTAATCCTGGTATCGTTGACTAGCTCATTGCATCAAAGGGCAAGAAGAGATATTAAGAGGTAAAGGCTAAATGAACCCCAGCCTACCATTTGCAAAAAAGTTGATGTTGCAGCTCTCAAAGAACTCACTGATCCTGCTTTCCTGACATGCCCCACCTGTACGCAGGCTATCTGTCAGTAGCACTGCTGCAGGATCGGCTCTAGGCTTCATTTTTTTCAGGGGCACAATCTGCAGCCACTGAAAAAGACATCCGCTTACCAAGCCGATCATCCTCTGGATGAATGGAGGACCAGGGAGCAGCTCCCAGCTAGGTAATTTCTATGAGCTTGGCGAGTAAGGCTGACAGGTTTTACATAAGATGGGAAGAAGTACAAAATCGAGTAGAATGCATAATCATGGGACAAAGACTACACATCATATTTTTTGGACCAGCCGTTGGGTACTGGACTTTCTAATGATACCGTTGACTCGAATGACTACACCTTCAATGTGGAGTCAGTCCACAGAACACCTGTATTATGCTATCAATGAAATGTTTGCCAGCCCTGATGGTTGCTTTGGCAGCAACAATCTCAACTTGACAGTCAAAACCACTCCGTTCTTCATCTTCGGATAGAGCTATGCTGGTAAATATGCTCCTGCTCTAGGTAGCAAATACTTGACATGCAAAAGCAAGGAGAAATGAATTTCACTTTGAAGGAGTGGCGATAGGTGATGGGTTCACTGATCCCTCTTCGACGGTGTTGGAGATGCCTCAATATGCATCCTCTGCTAGCTTGATCAGTCAAACCTAGAGACAGGATATAGAGCGCTATGCTCTGAAGACTGCCTACTAAATCCGTGCTTAAAAGATGAGCGACGCTACAATAAAACTTTTACAACACCTTGAATACCATCACAAAAGTAAGTTTTGAAGTGAATGTCTACGACATCCGCAATATTAGGATAACATCAACGACGATTACATTGAATCTTTTCTCAGCAATGCCGACGTCCGTGCTGCTTTCGGCTTTATCCCTGGCAAGAACTTCTCTTCTGGATCAAATGAAGTCTTTTAACGCTATAACTAGGATTTCATGAGGGATGGGTTAGCTTGGGTTCAGAACATCATTAGCAATAACATGAGCTGCTTGGTCTATAATGGGCAAGTCGATTTGATTGTTGTGACACCTGGCACAGTCCGCTGGATTGAGAAGCTGCCGTTGGGTGAAAGTTGGGCTATGATGAATTTGAAACCCTACCTTGACGCTTGCCAATAATGTAATCGGCTACACAAAAGAAAACAGATCACTTCCGCATACGTGATGCTGAATCAGGCAGGTCACCTTGTGCCAATGGATCAGCCAGTAGCTGCTAAATACATGGTAGACGGTTTATAAACCGATCTCTCAAATGAGAAGGTTGCATGAATCAAACAATACCATATTTGATGTTCATTTTTTTTTTGGTCTGGCTTTGTTCGATTACAAGAAATCAGCAGCTTGTTATTTCATCCTTTATATTGATAGGAAAGAATCGCCTTCTTGCTAGTTGAAACCTCCTCCGATGATGCTGTTGCCCAGCTTTTAACTAGGCACTGGCCTGTCCTTTTCATGGGGCTATTTTGCCAGCAATCCTTCTGAAATGAAAATATCCAACTTTCTTCAACTTGGCACGGTGCTGTAACAACTCATCAATGTAGCTTTCAAATTGTGCTAGGTGCTATTAGAAGTTTGATTAGTTGAGCACCACTCCTGATTTGTAACTGAATTACTTTACCCGATCACGTTCGACTATGCTGGATGAGAATTTTTTGAATACTTCTTAGAAAAGAGGACTAAAAACTTAAGGATGCTTTTGAACTAGTGGACAGCCTCGTGCTTCTTATCGATGAACTGATTGACTCTTCTCCTTCTTTTCTATTCATCAGGGGTACTTTGCAACATCCTCAAGCGCTCTTGATTCTACACTTCCTGCTATAGGCATTTCCTCTCCAAGTCCGAGTTCTCGTCATGAAGAAATCGATTTCCTGGTTGATGATGTCAAGGTAAGTCAACAGCCCGCAATTCTGCTCCTCAGATTTGATGTAAGGTATTCTGGATCTCATCAATGTCGGTCAGTCCAGTTGACTCTTTTATCGCGTTGAAAGACTCGTCAATTACTGCCATGTTGCGTTGGTATACGTCGGATAATCCGGACTATTTTATTTGTTGTTGAGGATGAGCTTTTGAAGGCGTGTGCGGAGGGCGTTGGCGGTATTGACAGTTAGCGCTCGAGCTCGCGAAGGAATCAGTTTAGGCTTGATGCAGTGCTACATGGAATCAATCTGCTAGTTCATGGATTTGAGGGTGTCCATGAACCCACTATTATCCAAATGATGTCTAGAGATATGGGACTGCGATTTCCTCCTGATCCTTCTGATAAGTCTGTCTCGCCTTTTCCGCCATGTCATTGGACAGTTTTGTCCTTTACTCCATTTCCTCCATTTCCTTGTCTATCTACTGAAGATTTCAATGAATTGAGGTCCCTCTCCTGTCTTAAGACATTCACCTTTTCCTTTATTTGGTTGATCTTGCCTATCTTTTCATTGGTCTTTTTGTGGCATACCTCAGCCTTGGCCATGGCAGTCTTCATTTTCGCACTGAGCAGTCGGGCTGAGCATTCCTGCCCTTCCCTGCGTTTTTGGCGACAGTCTGCTTTAAATCCTTCAAATCCCTTTCGGTTTCACGATGATCATTCTCAAGTCATCATTTTTTCCGCTCCAGTTCTAGCTTCCTAGTATAGGCGGTCAATGTCCACCTCAAGCAAAGGCTAATTTTAGTCAGTGACTGATCTGACCGCTGATTTCATACAGTTAAAGTAAATTAATTTTGATGTAAAATAAGTGCAATATAGGAACATAAGTCATTATTAAACAATTATAAGAGTTTGTTTTGATATTACGATTAGAGAAGAGGAAACGACTGCTGTGGAATAACCTCTTATAGAGGCGCTTGTAGCTACACCAAGAAATAATTCCAGAGCATTTATATTTTTTTATAAATCAGATAGACTCCAGCATAAGAAGAAGAACAGCCACAACTGATTAAGTGAATCAACTGGCTGGACAGAATAACTGACCCCATTAACACAGACCCCTCCCTCACATTAATCTAGAGTATCATTTTTTAAATTAAGAATGAACTTCTGAGCTTAATTTATTTCACTCATGTTACTTTTAATATGTGGGTATATAAGTTGAATCGATATTATTGCTATCGTCATTATGAAGGGGGATACTATTTCGGATGCTAGTATCATTATCTTGCTCTGGAGGATCACTTAACGCATGAGGGACAGGGGAGATGGCCTGTCTGAAAAGTGCATGCTCAATGTTGAAAAAATGCTCCATCTCACGCTCCAGGCTCTATAACGCAAAACTCTCAAGGCCTCTCCTTACGACTTCACGGAATAACTGTCAGGATTCGTTCAGCACATCAACAAGATAACAATGTAGGCTTTTAACAGAGACCCCTAAACTACAAACTTCAATATTTTTGTCAAGGCCCATAGATATTCTCATGGTAAAAGTATTGGTACGTTATGTTTCTCCAGACAAGATCCTGTGAGAGTTAAAAGTGCTGACCTTTAATAACCTGGCCTGTATCCTCAAGCACAACAGGAAGTACATTCGTGCTTTGAAAGCTGTCACTTTTGCCCTTGAGATTGAGTAGAAGTTACTAAAATAGAAAGACACAGATTAGCGGCATAATATTGTGACAACCTACTTGAACAAAGCTGCTATCCTGTCTGAAATGGACCGGCATGAGAAGGCCATTGAAGAGATCAAAAAAGGCATGAATATTGTTAAAGTACTTGAGGCGAGACAGCCTAAATTGTAGGATTTGCTGATTTCTAGAAGGAAAAGGCAGAAGAGAGGACAGAACTATCTGGGCTATATGAAGATGATTGTCTTCTATAACCTTGGTGTGGAGAATTAGCACATTGGCCTGCAATAAACTGCGGTTAAGCATTACCGGCATGGCCTTAGAATAGCCTCTGTAATAGAAAACGACTTTATGAAGGTCAAGTTTGAAACTGCACTAGCCAACCTCACCTCCAATTCAACCAACAACCAACCCCGGACAGAATTTCTCGGTCAGTTGGATCAGCTTCAGTTTCGGCATCAAACCCCATCCAAAAATACCCATCATAGAGCCAACTTTGATTTATTCAATTTATCATGGTTAGCCGAGAAGGGTGAGCTTTGTGATCTCTCCTTAATTGTAGGTTACATTACATTTCTTATTGTTGAGGTTCAGTTAAGCCTTCTCCGTGCCTATGGTTATTCTTGAATTAACCTTCGTAGGATTAACCATTTCATACTTACTGTATTTGCCTTTGCCATGCCTCAACCCCTCACATAATTCTCCCTCGTAGACATCTTTGCTGTCGGAGTATACCATTCTAGCTTTGGATAGTTGATTATCCTTGAGACTGAAATTGGTGGCAACATTGTCGTTTTTGAAGTGTATCTCCCTTGCTTTGGCAAATTGTTTTAAAGTTCTCCTTCAAAATACGCTATGGGCGAGGCTGGTCCGTATGTATAGGTGCCTTTGTACATTTCCCCATCCCTGAACTAGCCTTCAAAGTAGTCCCCTGTATCATGGTATTTTACCTTGCCATTCCCATTAGAACGACAGTTCCTAAAACCACCTCGTAAAGGGCGTGCTGTGTCTAGAATTTACCACTGACTATCTAATTCTTTTCTACCTCTCCAATAAAGTGTCCAGATTATGAAATTCTAGTTCCCTTAGCCAAGTAAATATCAGCCAATCCATCAATATCTCCTTCCCTAAAGTTTCCGATCACAAGGCTGTCATTGTCCAATTTGGAGCCTCGGCCATGTGGTACTCCATGGTCGTTTACCTAGCCTTCATAGTACCAATTTTCAGTTGTTGAATTGGAGGTGACAACTGTCCTCGAGGGTATTATAGACTGGACCTGGTTAAAACGAGACTGGAAGAGCTTAAAGATCAATAAGGGACTGATTATTGATCCTGTCCTTATTACTCATCTGATCATAGAGACAGCTAGGCCCATCCCCTGTGGTGAGAACCTAAGTCTTGATGACAGTGATTTTTTGTTGTCGATAATGCTCATTCTAGAGCTCATTCTTACACATCTCATTTCCCATCCTATCAACTATTTTTTTCAAATTAAATATTTGATCCATAAACGTTTCAAAGGCGTTAGGAATTAGGACCATACATTTATACATTCAAAAATGGGTGGAGGTGTGGTACTGCCCTATTCTCGTGCTCAGATGCTGCAGGGTTGCTATCTGCTGGTGCTTCAGGTTGTACAGCAGCGATGTCGGTGGCAATTGGTTGTTCACTCTCCTTGTGTGCCCCTATAAACAATTTATTATTGAATCCACCATACCTGCCTACTCCTCTTCTTTAGTGGCCTGTTCTGGCTCATTTATCTCAAACCTTGAATTAAACCATACCTGGACTGTCCCTTCCTTCGTAAATCCTATCATCTGTCAGTTACAATAAAGAACTTGTCAAATATTTCACTAAGCACAATGAACCCCATCACACTCTAGGAGAGTATCCGTATGGCCAATCCTTATGGCAAGCTGTTGTATTCTTCCAATGTGCTGTGCAAGTTTTAAGTGACAAGAGTCATGATGTAGCCTTCACTGCACATCCCAGTGATCTGAATTTGGCTGCTGTAGAGGAGCTTTACCAGATGTTCTGACATGATGTTTTTTCTTATAGCCACTCGTATTCTCTCATTAGTCAACTGATGGCTGGTCTGGTAGTAAGATCTCATGAATCCTCACAAATTGCTGTGTTTAAGGGTGGTTGCTAGTTTGTAAGCCAGCTGGGTCTCTCCCTTACTTATCTCTAAGGATTATCCATCCCTTCTTTAGGCTGAAAGGGGAGGATTTTTCTTCATTACCCATTTGATTTTAACAAATGCCCATTCAGAAAGTCACCTCTGCTACCACAGCAAATCATCTTCTCTGGGGTTCAGAGTACTGGAAGATTACATCTGGCAATCTACTGGGCACTGTCCTGACTGGAAGCAGTTGCAGGATCAGGCCTGACCATGACTAGGTATTTACTGTATCGTCCGACCATCATGCCATAACTGCAAGAGTTGCAAGTGACCACCACACCCTATCATTTAACAGATAGGTCGGTAATGAATCCCTATAGATGGTGGCTGCATCTACTAGCATGCGGCATTAACCCATAAAAATCCTGTTTGGTTCCTTCAAAGCTGGGTACCACAACACCTATAACTCTACTGGATATTAGGTTGTATAGCTCCAATTAGGTGGTTGAATAACATGACTCAGTATAAATCAAAATCAGGTGAGAAGCACTTTGGTCTCTTTTCATATCCTTTGCTGATGGCTGCTGATATTCTTCTCTATCAAACTACCCTCGTGCCGATTGGATAGGATCAAATCCAGCACTTTGAATTGGCGAGGGATTGTCTTTAGTACGGGTTGGAAAGTCCTTCTGCAGGTGGGTTTTTCCTGTCCCTTAGTATGTGCTAGCAGTGACGCAGGAAGGATAAAGAGTTTAAAAATGCTGCTAACAAAATGTCAAAAAGTGATTGCCGATGACATGACCAGATCAATCTCACCGACGACGATTAAATGATACGACTCAAAATAAAAAAGGCTAAGACTGATAGCCTTCCAGGTTTGGAGTACATCCTGCGTAGCGTGCATAACTATCCAACCTGCTAACAATTTACAGTCAGATCACAGATGCTCAGAATCCTTCTTAAGCTACAGCCATGCTCTTATAAAAGTTGAAAGGAAGCAATAATCCTAAGTAGCAATTCAAGATGTGTCTAGCTGACTAGCTGATATCTTTTATGAGACCCATCAGATAGAAATTCAGTTAATTAAGCTAAGATAAACATTCCTTGAAAAAGGTCTTGGAGAGAGGCAGTGAGTAGGCTAGAGCGACTGCCTGTGAGAATATAATCCATGTAAAAGAAGAGTAGGGTATTTGTAATGAAGAGGTAAATATAAAATAAATAATGTTTTTGATTATCAATCATTTTTATTTACTGGATATTGTTTTTTCTATTTTTTATGCAAATATCTCGAGTGAATGTGCGTCCTCTGTCAAAAATGCTCAGTCAGGAAGACTCAACAGCCAAACATCTTCGAGTTATCAAAACCCCCCTCCATTAAATTCTGCAACCCCCGACCCAAATAACTTGTAAAGTTTTCCAATTAGTCACTAGTTTAGCAGAACCATGAGATGAAGTAGAATATAAAGTTCTTGAGCAAGCAGCTGAACAATACAGACAAGATGCCAGGAAAATTGCACTTGATTATGGCTACTTAGTTACAACCGCAGTACTACTGCCACCATCTCTGCTTTGAAATAAGATAGCCAAAAGTACAGTGTCAGTCTGAATCTGCTCAGACGCTTTCTCAGCCCCAACTTCTTTAGGATGTTCAAGCAGAGCCAAGGATACAAAGACCTTGAGAAATTTATTTCACAAGAACATGATCTATCATTTAGATAGGCTCTTGCCTTCTTAGGTCTGGACCACCTGATTATTCATCTGGATGATTGCACTGAACAGACATGTTCCCTAACAAAAGTATGGATGTCAAACAAAACATTAACATCTAGTCTCTCAATTAGGACGAGATTAAACTGAGGGAGATGAGTTTCACCCATTGGGATGTTGCTCACTTACTGTTAGGTCGATGCTAAGAAGGATATTATGAACATGTTCAAGGAGAACATTCAGTTGGCTAAGGAAAGCAAAGCTCTCAAGGAACTATTGATGAAGTTAGGGATTGATAGTGGAGGAGACAAATCTCAGAAAACAAGAGACAGCAAACGCAGGACAAGTGAGGGTACTAAGCTATAAGAAGGAACATGAAAAAGAGGCCATTCGCAAAATCAAGGATGTAGTCGAATTCAGTAGAGACAATTTAGGGGACTGCAAGAGCCAAGAAGCTCTTAGGGCTAGGTTTGCAATAAATCGAGGAGTTGAACTCAAGGTGGCTATTGAAAAGTAGATAATCGACATTGGCAATTATAACCAGGCATCACTCTAGAAGATCAACTACATCAGCTACCTATACTAACGAATTACCACCTCCTTATTCAATGTCTCTGAAGAGCTGATTGGCATCATCAAGGTCAACAAAAAGCACCTCAGCATAGTGGAGACCAACATTGCATAAACTACAATGCTGTCAGTAAGCTTGAAAGCTGCATGAGGAGATGAAACTGTTCATAGCTGAGAAGAAAGAAATAATGGTGAGGAAGAAGGCCAGGCTAAACAATCCTGGTCGAGAATGTGAAGGTGGATCAGAACCCGGTCTATGCTAACTTGCTATAATTCGCTCGAGGCATCGTCTACAACACTATTGAGGATTTTGACTCACTGGTCAACCGCATCCGTATCAACATCAGCAAAAGCAATCTCTAGAACAAGTAGTCCAAAAGGTAAAAATGATGACAGTTATTAAAATATAGATATCTCTATCTATCACCCATGGAAATTGATTGGCGTCCATGGTAGCACATTGTACTTTTAAAGCTTGAAATACATTTTGCCAATTTTGATCTTGTTGTAAAGGTGGCTAGGCTGCATTTCTTTGTAGTTACCATATTTACTGAACTAAAAATAGCCCACTGTCCGGATCTCGAACTTGTCGCACTTATGCTTCTAGCTAATTTTTTTCAAGTCCTTATAAATATCGCTTTCGGAATTGACATGCATATTGCTTCTAGTCACCTTAGTAAAAACTCCAGCTTCACAGATTGTGAATTCCTTGGCTGGATTTTTCCTGATTTCTTCAACAGAGAGGATCTGCAGCAGAAAGGTCTTGGCATAGGCGCATACTGTTATTTTCTACAACTAGATATAGTTGTCTTTGAGTACGGCCAGTTACTCTTTTATGAGATGCCTTATGTTGTTTCTGATGTTTGATTTGTCGATAAATTCGGAGGCATTGACATCATCATTTGGGGAGAAAACAACCTCTTCCAGATCATCATCAGTCACCCAGATCACAAGTTCCTTACCTATCAGCACCACTACGAATCCAATCAGCATTCCTGTCATTACCCAACCAAGTATCAGCCATCTATCCACCGCTTGGCTTATGTCAGTGCGGCCCCGAATTTAATTGTTGTAGAGATCAACAGACTTGATGCCAACTCCCATGTAGGCCAGAAGGACAAGCCATTGCAAGGCTTCAATGATGTTGATATAGATAGGCATGTAGGGTAGTTTAATCAATCTTGTCAGGTTGATGAAGGAAATTGTGCCCACGATGGCCAACTGAATAACAGAGTTGGAGATGAAGGCCAGGCTCAAGAACATGGCAAGAGTAAGCCAGTCTGAAATGATTCGGAAGTAGATCGGATCAAAAATGTGTAGAAGTCCAGTTGTCTGGTTATGCTCATGCAGCCAGTTGATCTTCTTGAGGTAGGCAGGGAGTTCCTTCACCTCCAGATACCGACTGTCTTCTTCTTTGTTCAGTATGTAAAGCCGATTGGTGCACAAGACAAGACATAATAGGGTATAGCACATAGCAGTGATTCCCGTCAGTAGGCCAGCAATGGATTCAGCCGTGGTCGTGAATTGTTGAATGTTGCTGGCGAAAGAGAAGGCCAGCAGTAGGTAGAAAGCTTGCTGTAAACGGATGACTAAATTGAAGACTGTGATCTTTTTTTCTAGCCAGAAGAAGTGACAAAGCAAAACCAACAGCCACCCGACTCCAGTCCAACACAGGCCTGCGAAATAGTCAAGATAGAAGATGTTGTTGGAGGAGAAGGTTGTCTGGGTGTTTGTTGTAGTGCTTGATTACTCCTGCTCTTGGAGAAGATGATTGGTTAGCTTGGCCATCGGCTATGGCGTGTATGAGAGGCCTTGATAGCAACCTGAGTAGACTTGCTGACTACCTACAAACGAACTCATTATGAAAGAGGGATAAGGCTGTTCCCTGATCATTGAAAAGCCACCCAGTGCCAGAGTTTCAGGACAGAGGAAGGATAGCAAAGGAGCATATTTCAGGTAACGTGTGTACTATTCCACAGTGTACAACCGGTGCATGGTAGACAGTTCGGTATGGTTGAGCAGGCCGAGTGACCAAGTGAATTAGAGTTACAAAGGTTCGAACAGCAACCCACTGTAGCTGCTGATAACAGACTTTAGTATTACAGTGATGATGAGCCCAGTGAATTGACACTCTCGGTTGATGAATCGGATGGCTAGTACCTTATCGGCAATATCAATGGTGACTGTGAAGCAGGACTGAAGGTTTGCCTGGTTGTATTTTATGTCCAAGGAGTAGTTTGAATCAAGCACTATTGGATGGGATCCAGTAAGTGTGACCTATTTGGCTTTGCTGTAGGGGGCTGCACATTCAACCTCGTAGGAAAACACAGGCAAAAACGCTTGGCATTGCTTCTGCTTATACAGAAACACTCCATCATCAAAGCATGGCAGACAGAACCCATCTTTGGCGTAGTACAGCACTTCACATTCCTTAAGGCAATGGTTTTGAAATAGTACATAATCAGACACGCACAGGGTACAATTGTCTTTGTTGAGACTGCAGTACAAGCAAGGTGATGCACACAAGTCACACATGAGCTCATCGTACTGATAGGTGGTGTTGATACACCTACCATAGCACCTGTTGTTGTACAATAAGGTGCCAAGTGGACACATGCTTTGACAGGTGCCACAATCATCACAGTTGCATCTGTAGCAGTTCCCATTAGTATCCGGAAGGAAACCACTGACGCAACTGATGCATCTATACAGGTCGCAATTCTCACAGCTGATATCACAAGCCTTGCAAATCCCAATCCACAGTGAGTGGTATTCTCCCACTAAACATTAGATGTCACATTTGAGTTTGGTAGTCAGCCAGTAATTAGGGTAACATTAATCACAAGTAGAGTCAGTGTGGCAGGTTTTGCAAAATTATTGACAGAATAGACAGATTCCACTTACTTAGCTTTTAAAGTTTGCTTCTGGACAGTCCTCTCCGCAAGCAGTATCATCAGCTGAAAGCCACCACCCTATCTGACATGCTAAGCACTTCTTGATCTGCAGGTTGTAAAAACAGGTCAAGCAGTTATTCTGACAACCTTCACATATCTAGTCACTTCCGTTATCTGCATATCCATCAATGCAAAGACATTAATGCAATGTCTCCTACAGTATTCTATGCTGATTATTATAACAACTGGTGCATCTCTACTGATTATTTGAGCATGTCTTGCAGGAATAGTGGCAGATCTAGCACAGACCATCCTTAATATAATAGTGTGATTCGCAACCGAAACACCGATTATGATTGGAGGCTCTGCAGCTGTTGCAGTATGGTACATGACATTAAATGCACTAATTGTCTTAATAATATTAGCCAGATCTACAGACTTTGTTGAAGAGGATGAAGTGATGATGGATCTTAATTCCATGAGAGGTATTAGTAATGATGTTATTTGCTTATTGATACACTTGGAAAGTCAAAGTCATTGAATTTTGTTTGTAGATAGAGGTTGGAGTGACCATAAGGTGATATATTCGATTGCTCTAACTCAGCAGGGATTGATTAATGGGGACACTTTACATCTATTAAGTTGAAATAGAAATGAACTCGAACGATCTATCGCGCAAGTCGGAAGAATTTATGTACACAAAAGTAACATTAAACTGATAAGTGCTTATTGGAAGGCTCTCAACTGTAATCTAATTACCAGTTGGATTTTGGTTGATAATGAAGTTGTGCATTTCTGGTGTAAAGTAAAAGTCCGTTAGGTGAATAGCTTCAAGCTGAGATACATCAGTACTCTTGGTGAAAATGCTTTTACTCATGCCCAATTGCTAATCATTTTAGGTTTTATTCTAAAAATCCTTTGATGATACTCTTGTGAAGAATATTTGATGAATGGGAGTTGCGAAATATTGGAAGGAGATCATTTGATTACCAGTCCCAGTCTCATTTATCAAAATTGACCCATTGAAGCCATCAGGCCGTTGTTGATCCAGTATACTCACCAACCTAATCCCTTTAACTTAAGACAGTCCAGTGCAAGTGAGTAAGACCTTAACATTAGCATTTTCCCAGAAGGAAGAATGAAAATTAATAGACAGCTCTCCCTATCCCCTGTAGTTGATGTTGCCAGACCTGACGTGGTACATATTGTGAAAACTTTTTGACGAGGCATATGCAGTGGAGAGGATGGTAACAAAAAGCATAATAATAATTGGATGGATTGCTGCTATAATTCAACAGGAAGTTAATCAAAAACTTTTTTTCAATAAATATTTTGTTATATGATTCTGCTTTTACTTGTCGGAACGAACTTCTCCACTCCCCTTGTCTATGCTCCTCTGTCAAAGACCAATGTGAATACCGTAATGCTGAATTCTGGGTAATATCAAATCATGTTCTCTATTATGCTGGAGACTCCTCGTATTTTTACAACCATTACCTCCATTATGGCCTTATCAAATTAACTATTGCTCGATGTCATGGTTTCATCATCCACTACTGGCTTTTCATTATCTGTCGTAAAAAAACCTTAGAACAGATTCAAGATTATGTATATGGCCACAGATCAGACATTCATCAATGTCAACATCCTGCGAAATGAGGACTTCAATGACAGCGGAAATGGTTATGTCAGCACAAATCAGCTCAGTATTAAACCAACCATATTAATTTTCTCATCTTTACATGTGCAAAATAATGATCACAATTGGACACTCTAACTCACTTTAACGGAACAGCTGAATGTATAAATACTGATTAAATCAAGCACTGAGTTGATGATGTTTGAGTTGACCTCGGTCTATATCAATAGAACTGAAAGCACTCTGGCAAACTGTTAATTCTTATACTTCTAAAACAATGACAATGCCACTCTCCACTACGGCAGACTTTAGCATACCAACAGTAATGAAACTCTCATATATGGCTTCAAGAAGCTGTAAGTTTATTAGCATGAATTCACTTTCAACCTAAAAAAGAATAATTTTTCGGTTCAAATTGACAATAAAGTTAATGTTTCAATGGTATTATTCGGTATTCTGATAAATTAAGTCTGCCCGGGGAATTTCGCCTTCGATAATAATTTGCCAAACCAATCCACTTGCTAACCTTGCTCGGTTACTAATTGCAAATACTGTACACTTCAGCAGGGAGAGTGCTTCTAGTGCTTACCTAATTTCTACTCTATAACTTGCATCTCCTGCATCCCACCTTTCTATAGCTGCATATCCTGTGACCTCAGCTACAATCGGCAAGTAAACGATTAGACAATGAGTTGTGAATGCATCCCCCTGCATATCGAAATACCAGGAAAGTCTTCTTGCATGCCATGCCCTTAGTACTGCGTATAATGCATATATCAACAGCCCTCTATCTAGTGTCAAGCATGCTAAGCAGGATATTATACCAATCTATCACATTTCTGTGAGAAATGTGATGTCAGCTGCTAGATATGCACCATCAATAAGTGCCTAATTTGTGCGAGTGGGTTCATCACTGATGTTGATGACAACTGCTACCGATGTAATTGTCTAGACTGTGGAAGCTGTCCATACAACTGTCCCATAGGCACTCTTTTCTATCAAGACAATTGCTATGGTAGATGCCTGGTCGGCACCTTTCAGGTAGATAATAAATATTGCGAAACATGTTCTACATATTGCCTGGACTGTCAATCGACCCCTACAGACTGCATTTCCTGCAACTCTCCCCTTATTGCTCCATGACTCGTCTTGCGTTGAATAGTGCCCAGAACTGTAATATCCATTGAACGGAGTGTGTACCAACTGCTTCGTGAATGAATAGTTTAACTATGGTCAGATAGAATGTAATAGTAGTGTTCCAGTGCTTAATCTGGTTGTGAAATGTGATTCTCCGATCAGCTCTTCCCTTTTAGCAACTATATCAGGAAGTCGGCCTTTCATTGCTGACCTTTCAAACAGCACTATTGCTTACTCAATTAGTCCCTAGAGCCTCTCATCCTGCATCTCGCACATTTTGCATGTTTCAGAATCTGAACTGCACATTCAGTTCATAAGTTCCTGCTAGTTCTCAGGATTGAATATCCACTTGACAATAAACAAAGTGCAAAGCTCTTACAAATTATTGTACTTCCATAACCTAGAAGAGACCATTTCATGGCCTTTGGCTGTGGATGGTCAGGGCTATAATTATCTCAATGGTATTCATAAGTTGTATCTAGCTCAGAAATACACTCACTACGCTAGGTATTTCCCATTTGTAGCAACACTGCTACCTGGTACATGACGCTTGGTAGCCTGTCAGCCATTAGATAACAGCCCTATCAAGCCTTTACCATGGCTTCATTCGCTAGCAGTCAAGTGGTCATTCATGGCTGTTACCATCGGCACACCTATCAGTAGGCTCCTCTATCAAATCTCATTAATCAAATACGATTTCTTTCCTAACAACAATCTCTGACATCAAACTTAGCCCTCACAAAAGTCTTCTATCTTGATTATCTGGTCGCATTAGCATGGATTGTGGCAGGATGGCTCATAATTCTATTAACTTACTATTGCTGGCCCCACTACACCTACATCATGTTCAGTGTGCTGTTCAAACTTCAACAAGCCTTCTACCTCCTGTTGGCATTCTCACTGGCTGAAAACATCACCAATCTCCAGCACACTGCCGAATCTATTTTGGGCTTGGTGGTGGGAATACTCTTTGTGCTTTATATACTAGGCTGTCTGATCTTCGTTGGCAACAAGATATACATGATCAAGAAGTTGGAGGACATGAGATTCATGTAGGTCAAGAACTACCCAGCCTACCTGAAGAAGATCAACTGGATACTTGAGAATAACGATCACACAGGACTGTTGCATCTTACAGACCCTGTCTATTATCGATTAGCAGATGATCTCTTCCTCCTCCTCCTTTACCTTTGCCTCGCTTTGATCTCACAGTCAACTGTGCAGTTCATTATGATCATCGTCATCAGTATGCTCAGTTTAGTTCGACTGCTGAGACTACCTTTCTTCCCTTTGTACATAAATTTTCTTGAGGCTTTGCAGTGGTGCTTCTTGTTGGCTTACTCAGGGCTGGGACTCTACTCAATGAAGGTCTTCAACCTTTCTGAAGGGTAGAAGATTGACTCTACTAATAAAAGATCAATGGAAACATGGCTGATAATTGGGAATATTATGCTTGCTTTGTAGGCATGTTTTTTGCTTGTTCTTCTAATAAAGTAAGCCATTATCTGGCTAACCAAAGAGTCGATCGAGTAGTACATTTTCTCACCCGAAGATGAATAAGATTTGCTTGAAAATGCAAACTTGAGAAACGACATTGCACTCAAAATGGAGAACAAACTGGAGGCATTACAAATTAATGATCCGCAGCACATCGAAATTGAGAAGATCACTGTGCAGTGCAAAAAATAAGCCTTTATGCTGAAGATTTTGGCTGTAAATTCTATTCGACGATCATCATCCAATTACTTCCTCAAGCAGGACTACGCCACCTACGCAACAATAACTGACAGTACCATGATGGTTTCTCAAGGAGAGATTCACAAGTGTTTGTTAAATATTGTAGAAAGATACAAGGTGAATGATTTTTGGATAAAGACAGTAGGCGTGTTTGAATTTGCTAAATTGGGAAAGGCACAGAATGTCACAGCTACATCAACATACAACCTTCTGATGGTTGGAGAGAAGACGATGACTTTATTGGGCAAGAATAAATTCCCATGGACTCCATTAAACTATAATGCATTGTGCTGAACCTTTAAACAATTATTTATACGAATTCATTTTAGGTATGCGATTTAAACAAGCAAAGTGTTTGTTCATTATTCATAGTCTTAATGCTTTAGGATTTACGAATATCACGTATGCTTCTTGAAGTTAAGTGGCGTCCATGGCAACATCAAAGATTTCGATAGCTATATTGTCTTGCTTCCTGTATTTATTATGTTGTAAAGGCTACTGGGCTTCACTCGGGTGTAGTTGTCGAATTTGTTGAACTAAAAAAAGCCCACTGTCCGGATCTCAAACTTGTCTTAGCCATGCTTCTACCTGAGTAACTTCAGATCCTTGTAGACTTCGCTTTCTGAATTGACATGCATTGTGCTTCTAGTCACCTTAGTAAAAACCCCAGCATCACAAAGTGTGAATTCCTTGGCTGGATTTTTCCTGATTTCTTCAACAGAGAGGATTTGTAACAGAAACGATCCAACATAGGCACAGACTGTTATTATCTAAAGCTCTATATACTTTTCCTTCAGGGCTACTTGTTTCTCTTTGATCATCAGCTGCAGGTTGTTCCTAATGTTTGCTTTCTAAAGGAATTCTTCTCCATTGTCATCCGGAAAGAAAACAACCTCTTCCAGATCATCATCAGTCACCCAGATCACAAGTTCCTTACCTATCAGCACCACTACGAATCCAATCAGCATTCCTGTCATTACCCAACCAAGTATCAGCCATCTATCCACCGCTTGGCTTATGTCAGTGCGGCCCCGAATTTAATTGTTGTAGAGATCAACAGACTTGATGCCAACTCCCATGTAGGCCAGAAGGACAAGCCATTGCAAGGCTTCAATGATGTTGATATAGATAGGCATGTAGGGTAGTTTAATCAATCTTGTCAGGTTGATGAAGGAAATTGTGCCCACGATGGCCAACTGAATAACAGAGTTGGAGATGAAGGCCAGGCTCAAGAACATGGCAAGAGTAAGCCAGTCTGAAATGATTCGGAAGTAGATCGGATCAAAAATGTGTAGAAGTCCAGTTGTCTGGTTATGCTCATGCAGCCAGTTGATCTTCTTGAGGTAGGCAGGGAGTTCCTTCACCTCCAGATACCGACTGTCTTCTTCTTTGTTCAGTATGTAAAGCCGATTGGTGCACAAGACAAGACATACTAGGGTATAGCACATAGCAGTGATTCCCGTCAGTAGGCCAGCAATGGATTCAGCCGTGGTCGTGAATTGTTGAATGTTGCTGGCGAAAGAGAAGGCCAGCAGTAGGTAGAAAGCTTGCTGTAAACGGATGACTAAATTGAAGACTGTGATCTTTTTTTCTAGCCAGAAGAAGTGACAAAGCAAAACCAACAGCCACCCGACTCCAGTCCAACACAGGCCTGCGAAATAGTCAAGATAGAAGATGTTGTTGGAGGAGAAGGTTGTCTGGGTGTTTGTTGTAGTGCTTGATTACTCCTGCTCTTGGAGAAGATGATTGGTTAGCTTGGCCATCGGCTATGGTGTGTATGAGAGGCCTTGATAGCAACCTGAGTAGACTTGCTGACTACCTACAAACGAACTCATTATGAAAGAGGGATAAGGCTGTTCCCTGATCATTGAAAAGCCACCCAGTGCCAGAGTTTCAGGACAGAGGAAGGATAGCAAAGGAGCATATTTCAGGTAACGTGTGTACTATTCCACAGTGTACAACCGGTGCATGGTAGACAGTTCGGTATGGTTGAGCAGGCCGAGTGACCAAGTGAATTAGAGTTACAAAGGTTCGAACAGCAACCCACTGTAGCTGCTGATAACAGACTTTAATATTACAGTGATGATGAGCCCAGTGAATTGACACTCTCGGTTGATGAATCGGATGGCTAGTACCTTATCGGAAATATCAATGGTGACTGTGAAGCAGGACTGAAGGTTTGCCTGGTTGTATTTTATGTCCAAGGAGTAGTTTGAATCAAGCACTATTGGATGGGATCCAGTAAGTGTGACCTATTTGGCTTTGCTGTAGGGGGCTGCACATTCAACCTCGTAGGAAAACACAGGCAAAAACGCTTGGCATTACTTCTGCTTATACAGAAACACTTCATCATCAAAGCATGGCAGACAGAACCCATCTTTGGCGTAGTACAGCACTTCACATTCCTTAAGGCAATGGTTTTGAAATAGTACATAATCAGACACGCACAGGGTACAATTGTCTTTGTTGAGACTGCAGTACAAGCAAGGTGATGCACACAAGTCACACATGAGCTCATCGTACTGATAGGTGGTGTTGATACACCTACCATAGCACCTGTTGTTGTACAATAAGGTGCCAAGTGGACACATGCTTTGACAGGTGCCACAATCATCACAGTTGCATCTGTAGCAGTTCCCATTAGTATCCGGAAGGAAACCACTGGCACATATGAAACAACTGTACTGATTACAATGCGAACAACTGATATCACATGAATCACAGATGCCAATTTGAGTTGAACGATAGTCTCCAAGAGGGCATTCGATATCGCAGATGAGTTCGCTCGAAAGCCAGTAGTTCAGGAAGCACTAATCACAGATGGAGACACTCCGGCAGATTTTGCAGAAACTTACACAAAACAAGCAAATGCCCTCAACTGGACTTTTAAAGTTTCCTTGAGGGCAGTCTACTCCACAGGTAGTGTCATCAGATGATAGCCACCACCCATTTTCGCAAGCTTAGCACTATTTGACCTGCAGGTTATAAAAACAGGTTACACAGTAATCCTGGCAAGGCTCACAGGCCTGATCACCATTATCTGCATATCCAGCAGTACAAGGACAGGAGTTTGTTGCCTCTTACAATATTCGATGATCATTGTCCTCACATCTAGTGCACCTCAAGTGTCCTTATCCCTAAATATTGTCCAAACAGTTCTGACAAGAGTGATGGCAAGACAAGCACTGACCTGCATTAACATAGTAGCGTACCTTGCAAGTAGTGCATTAGTAAAAGGTGATGACAAGGCAGTATTCACAGTTGTCCACTTAACAAAGAAAACATTAATTACTTTATTTTTCATAATAGTAACCGGATACACACACTCGGTTGATGAGGACGTAGAAATAGACGATTTCAACTCGGGGAAAGGTTTCAATGATGATGTTTCCATCATCTTGGTACAATCTAAAAGTCAAGGAATCAGATTTGGTGATGATGGTGTTTGGTTCTATAATAAGATTTTTACTTTTGTTGCTCTCAGAAAGCTAGAAAACATGGACGTCAAAAGTTTATGATTAACTGTCGACTTTAATATGTATGAATTCCAATGCTTGATCGTACATTGCTTGAGAATCGAAGAAGACCAAGGTGACATTAAATTCTACTACAGTATCCATTGTCGCAAACACTGAAATTGTATTCTCATCCTTTGTAGTCTTGATTTAAAACAGGTTAGGAATGTTCATGAATTCAAAGTTGTTCAGATGGGTGCCTTTGTGATGTACTAGATTAAAATGATTGTAGGTAAAGATGGCTTGAGTTTATGAGTCTTATGACAGAAAAGAGGATGATTTCAAGGTCTAGAAAGTTATGAGTTCGAGGCTGGTAACCAAATATCGGAAGGCTGCCATCTGCCCATCATCTATCGGGTCAATGGTAATGCTGGCCTTGAAACCATCATGTCGCAGTTCTGTTATCTAGCTGCCAATCTTGATTAAGGAGGTATTGAACAACCCTGTGCAAGTCAACAATGATTTTAAAGCAGCTCCTTCCCAGAATGAACTCTAATATAGGACGGAAAACTATCCTTCACTAACATACACTATATCCCCTGTCTTGATACTGTCCACGTTGCTGAAGGTAAGTTTTTAGGAGCCTGCAAAGGAAACGATAAGAAGGATTAGCATGTTGGATTATAATCACTAGTCAACAAAAGCAATTATTTATTGAGCAGACTTAATTAAAATTTTGCGACCATGTCATGATTGCTTATAAAACAAGAATGGATATTTGAGATTGTTTTTTGATGGAACAGCAATGAAATGCTCATCTGTAGTTTAAAAGGTATTGGCAGTTTACAACAGTTAATTAGCTTCGACTTCATAATGAGTTACTGAGGTCAATTAAGTGCATACCTCATAGCTATCCTTGTTCACTACCTAACTGCAAAGATCGCACCCACATTATGTCTTCCTTCTCCTTGCATCATATTCTGTAACCACTATAATGTATTATGGAAAAAAAATAAAAAATACAATCAATATAAGAAGCGAGACGGAGCAGTCATGATCAAGGCAAAGAACTTTATTGATGCAATATACTTTGTCAAGTGAGCCCTTTCATTACTTGATCAAAAACTATAATTATTGTATGCCATAAGTTATTCAAAAAGAGTTGATTGGAGTCCAAGGCAGTTGATTCTTGCCGTATAAGGGAATTGTCCTCTTGCTTGAATCAGACCCAGCAATTATAAGGTTATAGGTAGATGTCGCTGTTGCCACTTACACCTTGCCTGCATCAGCATATTCAAACACTCCTACTGTCTTTACCAAAAAGTCACTCACTTTGTGCTCGGCCACAATCTCGCTCAGGGATTTGAAGATGTCTCCGTGGGAAATGATCATGGTACTGTCAGTAATCTTGGTGTAAATGGTGTAATCCTTCTTGAGGAAGTACTTGGAGGGTGAACGTCGAACAGCTTCAACTGCCATAATTTTGAGAATAAATGCTGGTTTCTTGAACTGCACAGTGATCTTCTCGATCTCAATGTGTTGTGGGCCATTGATCTGTGCTGCCTCCAGCTTGTCTTCCATCTTTCGAGCAATGTCATTCCGTCGATTGGCATCTTCAAGCAGCTCAGAACTGTCATCAGGGTTGAGTACGAACTCGTCAATCTCATCATTGGTCAGCCAGATAACTGCCTCCTTAATCAAAAGGAGCAGTAAAAAGCATACCTGCATTGCAAACATAGCATTCCCAATCTGTATCCACGTTCCCATCGATTCACCGTTTGAAGAGTCAATCGTCTGCCCTTCAGAAATGTTGAAGATTTTCAATGAGTAAAGTCCCAATCCTGAGTAGGTCAGAAGGAAGCACCACTGCAAGGCCTCAAGAAAGTTTATGTACAAAGGGAAAAATGGTAGTCTCAAAAGCCGAAGCATGCAAAGCACGCTTATGATGATGATCAGAATAAATTGAACAATGGACTGTGAGACAAATGCTAGACTGCCATAGAGGAGGAGAAGGAAGAAGTCATCTGCTAATCGATAGTAGACAGGGTCAGTAAGATGCAGTAAGCCAATGTGGTCGTTTTTCTCAAGTACCCAGTTGATCTTCTTCAGGTAGGCTGGGTAGTCCTTGACCTACATGAACCTGATGTCCTCCTGCTCCCTAATCATGTAAATCTTGTTACCAATAAAGATTAAGCAGCCTAGTGTGTACAGCACAAATAGCACTCCTACCACCAGGCCCAAGATCGATTCGGCAGTGTGCTGGAGATTGGTGATGTTCTCAACCAGTGAGAATGCTAGCAGAAGGTAGAAAGACTGTTGAATTTTGATTAACACACTGAACATGATGTAGGTGTAATAGGGCCAGCAATAGAAAGTCAACAGAATTATGAGCCATCCTGCCGCAGTCCATGCTAATGCAACGAGGTAATCAAAATAGAATACCCTCGATAGGGCGACGTTCGATGCTGGAGATTATTAGGATAGAAATCGGACTCGATTGCTGAGACCTTATGGAGGAAGCTACTGATAGATTTGCTGATGGTAGCAACCATGAGAAATCACTTGACTGCCAGCGAATGAACTAATTGAAAATGCTTGATAAGGTTGTTATTCAATTGTTGATAGACTACCAAGCATCATAGTGCCAGGTAGCATTATGCCTATCAAAGGGGTTGGGGTTGGGGTTGGGGTTGGGGTTGGGGTTGGGGTTGGGGTTGGGGTTGGGTTGGGGTTGGGATAGTCCTACCCATCAATAGATAGTGGCCATGAGACATTCTCCACCAGGCTCTGGAAGTACAATGAGAAGTAGGAGCTTTGCACGTAGTCTACAGTTATTTGGATAGTTAGTCCTGAAAACTGACACGAACTGGAGAATCGAATCTGCAGATCTGCTTCGGAAATACGTGCAGATTGATAGATGCAAGGAGAGAGTGACTAGAGACTCAGCGAGTAGATTATACTACTGTTCGACAGATCAGGAATAAAGGGCTGACTTCCTGTTAATGTAACTCGAAGGAATGAGCTGATGGGAGAATCACACTCCACGACCAAGGTAAGAACTGGTACACTGCTTTTGCATTCTGGTTGACTGTAATTAAACTGTCCATTGTGGAAGCAACTAGTGCACACTCCGTTCAGAGGATACTATAGTTCTGGACACGATTCAATGCAAGACGAGTCATGGAGCACAAAGGGAGAGTTGCAAGAGATGCAATTTGCAGGCGTTGATCGGCAACCCATGCAATCTGAGGAGCAAGCCTAGCAATACTGACTGTCTACCTGAAACGTACTTGGTAAACATCTGCCATAACAATTGTCATGGTAGAAGAGAGTGCCTGCGGGACAGTTGTAAGGACAGCTTCCGCAATATCGACAGTTGCACCGATAACAATTGTTATCATCATCGGTGATAAACCCACTCGCACAAACTAAGCACATGTTCACAGTGCACACCGAGCAGCTAGCATCACACTTCTCACAGATGTGCTGCACCTGACTCTGATACTCTCTATACGGACAGTCTGAATCACAGGCACCTGAGGTACTCATCCAATCGTAGCACTAGTTACAGACAGCTGCATTGGTGCATTTCTTGCACATAATGGGACATGCTGCACAGCTTTGAGGTGTCAGGTTGAACTGCCCATCAGGACAGACAAGCACATTGGAGCATTCTTGGGTGAACGGATTGATGAAATAAGGATCATAACAAACCTGACATTGAAGCATAGTTTATTGATAAATGCATTAGGCACAGTGTGAAGGACAAGAAATACACTGAACTTGCCCCGGGATTTAGATATGCAGATGGATGCATTCGCAGATGCCCAATTAGTGATTGATTTGCCGATTGATATCAAGGCTGCATTCTGCGCAGCTGTAAAAAGGTGGGATGAGGGATGCCCAAGAAAAGAAATAGAAGTTAGACATGCATTATAAACACTCTCCTTGAAGAGTGCAGTATTTGCAGTTAGTGACTAGACAAGGCTAGCAACTGCCTTATATTCTAATAGTAGGTGGGGGGTTGTAGTAATACTGATATGGACAGACCTAGTTGATGACAATGGCGCTGTAGACTACTGAGACAAGAATCTGTGCATTGATACTAACATCAAATCCAGTTTTTTTTATAGCGAAACCAAATGTTTATCCTTCACTTTAAAAATCCTTGAGGCCTACTATAAATCTTTCTGAACTGGTTGTTCTGAGGAGTCTGCCATATTTGATGTTGACATATCCAGTGCTTATAAAGGAGAGGAACTAGCAGTTGGCTAATGTGCTTTAAGTGCTGTTTATGAACACAGTTACTACATCCACCTCTAACCAATTATTAACTTAATTCACATTAATCTCCACCCTTAGTTAGGCATCACTCTTCAGTTAAATCGGGGTTGGGGTTGGGGTTGGGGTTGGGGTTGGGGTTGGGGTTGGGGTTGGGGTTGGGGTTGGGGTTGGGGTTGGGGTTGGGGTTGGGGTTGGGGTTGGGGTTGGGGTTGGGGTTGGGGTTGGGGTTGGGGTTGGGGTTGGGGTTGGGGTTGGGGTTGGGGTTGGGGTTGGGGTTGGGGTTGGGAGATTTAACACAATCCAATTCAGATAACAGTTGCTGTTACTGATGGAATTTATCATGATAAGCAACAGCAGCTAGCTACTAGTGCAATAGATTGAAGTAATTGTTGTGAAGAATCTGGGGTGGTTGAGAAATCAGTACGAAAGACAAGATTGAATTACTTAGAAATATCCGGGACTGTAGAACCCACCTAGGTCTTTGACAGGGGCGTGTAGGTCAAGGGTATTGCGTGTATGCCTGCAATGACTATGAAAGGAATCATCATACAATATTTGTTTATGCCTTTGAAAAGATAACTTTGGTTGTCAAGGTCATCTTTTTTGAAAGCAGGTTTGCTGGCGCATGTATAGTGATTTGAGACAAATTAATCACTTTTGCTATATCATCTAATGATTTTTTTCATGCTCCTCAGAGTAATTCAGACAATTCCTCTGGCTTACAAGCCTCTGTCCAAGACCCAGGTCGGTGTCCTTTCCCCAGCCTTTGGACAATACAACCTCAAGTTCATCACTACTTTCACAGTCACCCCCATCTTCTTCACCACCATTACCTCCATCTACAATAATAACTCCCAGATCTCTTTGAGATTAAGCGTCAAAAATATCAGTCCTACAAGTTGCCTGTTGGAGGCGAGTGTGCCATCCTTTTCAATTAACAACTTTAAGATATTTTATATGGCTACCGAGCATACCTTCATTGATCTTACAATACTGTAGATAGGTACATTCATTCTTTAAGGAAATTATATAATTAGTGCCAACCAGCTGAGCCAATATCCTGCCATGATAGCGTTTTCTTCCATTGTATCTGGAAATTCTCCAGGGCTTGTTATCGAGATAGAGATCACCTAGTAAAACTTTGTGAAGATCTTAACGTAAAATGTAAATTTGACTCATGTGGAAGTTGTGGTTGTGAACATTGATACAGTCTCTAGTGTACGTACCAACTGCGAGGCTATTTTTTTTTAGCACTCCGCCGCTGCTAGTATAAAATACGAAAGATTGGCCAACACTACCAGTTCATAAATGTTAACCATGGGTATAAACAGACTGACAGCATCCTAAAGTATATTTAACTTCAATTTAAGCAAAAATGGTTTTGAAGTTAGGTTTACCAAAATGAGCAATGTCTTGGTCAAGTTCAATGTTTTACTTATCAATTAGGTCTGTCCAATTTAGTATTATTACAACCGATCTCCTTCACCTATACCTCAGGAAGAAGCCACTTGCTAACCTTGTCAAGTGCCTAATTGCAAAGTCTGCAATATGAATGGAGTTTGCTACGAGTGCATTACTGACTATTACCTGCTTGTTTGTACGACCTGTACTCCTACAGTTTACAACTGCCTATCCTGCACTGCTGACTATAATCGACAGTTCAAAATATAATCGGACATCTGCGAATGCATGCCCCTATTTGTTGAAGTCCCAGGAAAGGCTTCCTGCATACCATGCCCTTCATTCTGCATAGAGTGCACTTATCAATAGCCCTCCATCGTGTGTCAGACTTGCCATGAGGATTATTTTCGATTTACTTCATGTGTGGAAGTTAATTGTGATCCTTCTACCTACAGATGTGAAGCATGCAACCAAGACAATAATAGGCAAACCTCTTCTGGAATCTGCTAGTGCACACCCTCGCATATCGTTATTCCAGGTTAGATTGCCTGCATGCCTTGCCCTACATTCTGCTCACAATGCATTTATCAAAAGCCTAACATTGTATGCCAAGAGTGCCAGGTAGCCTACTTTTTATTTACTCCATGCGTAGATGCTATTTGTGATCCTTCTACCTACAGATGTGAAGCATGCAACCAAGACAATAATAGGCAAACCTCTTCTGGAATCTGCTAGTGCACACCCTCGCATATCGTTATTCCAGGTTAGATTGCCTGCATGCCTTGCCCCTACATTCTGCTCACAATGCATTTATTCAAAGCCTAACATTGTATGCCAAGAGTGCCAGGTAGCCTACTTTTTATTTACTCCATGCGTAGATGCTATTTGTGATCCTTCTACCTACAGATGTGAAGCATGCAACCAAGACAATAATAGGCAAGTCAACAGTTAATCTGAAATATGCGAATGCGTATCCTATCATATTGTAGTTCCAGGACAAGTGTCTTGTATGTCCTGTCCTCTGTTCTGCGCAGAATGTACTTACGAATAGCCCTCTACAGTGTGTCAGGCATGCCTGACCGATTATTTCTTTCATCAATTTACCCACGATTGTGTGAATGTACTTATCTGTCCTGACAGTTATTTCAACCTGACTCCTCAATTCTGCTAGTTATGTCCGACAATGTGCAGGAAGTGCACATTGAATGTTTGTGTCTTGTGCTACGAATGGATGTCTACTCAAGGCAAATGTGATACAGATTGTCCGATTGGGTAGTACTAGAGCCTATAGACCCACTTCTGTAAGCTATGTGATATTAGTTGTTCCGTATGTACAATCCACAAATGCCTAGCTTGTGCCAGTGGGTTCATCAAGGATGATGATGATGTATGCTATCGGTGTAACTGCCCTGACTGTGGAAGCTGTCCCTACAATTGTCCGCGAGATACTCTTTTTTATCAGGACAATTGTTATGGCAGCTGTGTGGAAGGTGCATATCAGGTAGACAACCTGTACTGCCAGACTTGCTCCTCAAACTGTGCTAACTGTTAATTTAATCCAACAAACTGCACCTCATGCAAATCTCCCTTGGTGCTCAATAAGTTTTCGTGTGTCGATTAATGTTAAGATCTGTACTACCCCTAGAATGGAGTGTGCATCAATTGTTTTAATGATGGGTCTTTCAGTTATGAGTTTACATAATGCAACAACAGTGTGCCAATACTCAATTTGATGGTGGAATGCGAGTCCCCTATCAGTTCATCTCTTCGAGTGACAATAACAGGAAATAAACCTTTTGTTCCTGAGTTGTCTAGCAGCATGATTGCCTATTCACTAAGTCCTGCGTCATTATCCTCCTGTATCTCACATTCTCAACGCATTACTGAGAGTCACCTACGAATTTAGTTTTCATGCTCCTGCCAGTTCACAGGATTAAGTATTCGGCTGGCAATAACAGATGTGCCAAGTTCATACCAAACACTAAACTTCCATAATCTGTATCAGAACATCTCATGGCCCCTCGCTCTTGATGGGTAAGGTTATCAGTATCTTAATAACCTGCACAACATGTATTAAGCTGAAAAATACACACGTTATGGAAAATACTTTCCATTGGTTGGGACAATGCTACCAGGTACAATGATGCTTGGCAGTCTATCGGCAATTTAATAACAACCCTATCAAGCCTTTACAATGAGTTCATTTGCTAGTAGCCAAGTTATCACTCACAGTTGCTATCATCAGCAAACCTATCAACAGGCTCCCCTGTCAAACCTTGCCAGTCGTATGCGACTGCTATTAGAACAATCTTCAACATCGAACGTTGTCCTGTCAAAGGTATTCTACCTTGATTACTTGGTTGCACTGGTATGGACAGCTGCTGGATGGCTCATTATTCTACTGACCTACTTTTGCTGGCCGTGCTACACTTACATCATGTTCAGTGTGCTGTTCAAAACTCAGCAATCTTTCTACCTTCTGCTAGCATTCTCACTGGCCGAGAACATCACCAATCTCCAGCACACTGCAGAATCGATCTTGGGCCTGGTGGTGGGAGTGTTCTTTGTACTCTACACACTTGGCTGTTTGATCTTCATTGCCAACAAGATCTACATTATCAGGGAGCAGGAGGACCTGAGATTCATGTAGGTCAAGAACTACCCGGCATACCTGAAGAAGATCAACTGGATACATGAGAACAACGACCACACAGGACTGTTGCATCTTACTGACCCTGTCTACTATCGATTAGCAGATGACTTCTTCCTTCTCATCCTCTACGTCAGCCTCGCGTTCATTAAGGTTTCGGTCGTGCAGTTCGTCTTGATTATAACAATCAGCGTGCTTAGCATGGCTCGGCTGCTTCGTCTTCCCTTCTTTCCCCTGTACATAAACTTTATCTAGGCCTTGCAGTGGTGCTGTCTCTTAGCGTACTCAGGATTGGGACTCTACTCCATTCATCTCTTTAATCCCACCCAGGGGCAGACGATTGATTCCTCTAACAATGAATCGATGGGTACTTGGATGAAGATTGGGAATGCAATGTTCGCAATGCAGATATGCTTCTTGCTCATCATCCTGATCAAGGAGGGAATAGTTTGGTTTACCCACGACTAGATTGACGAGTATGTACTAAAGCCAGAAGATGATACAGATCTGCTAGAAAATGCCAATCTGAGAAACGATATTGCTCGGAAGATTGAAA
The DNA here is from genome assembly GCF_963383615.2 of Lipophrys pholis. Lineage (NCBI taxonomy): Eukaryota > Metazoa > Chordata > Actinopteri > Blenniiformes > Blenniidae > Lipophrys > Lipophrys pholis. The sequence goes on along the minus strand of NW_028291840.1, from coordinate 5,450 downwards.
ACAAACTGTAGGCAGCACAAATAAATGGTCCCAAGCATATTGAGATTGAAAAGATTACTGTCCAGCAAAAGAAGTAAGCCTATGTGCTTAAAATCATGGCAGTGGAAGCAGTCCGTCGTTCACCATCAAAATATTTTTTAAAGCGAGACTACACCACTTACTCTAAGATCATTGAAAGTTCCATGATAATTTCCCAAGGGTAGATCTTCTAATCCCTAAACTAGATCGTAGAGCAACATAAGGTTAGTTAATTTCTGATAAAGACTGTGGGAGTGTTTGAGTTCGGTCCCCCGGGCAAGGTGCAAAAAGTCACACCAACTTCAATCTACAACTTGTTGATTGCTGGTTTAGGCTCCTAAAAGAAAACAATCCCCTTGCACGGAAAGAACCAACTGTCTTGGACTCCTATAAACTCCATATGAATTTATATACAGAATGAAGCAATTCTTATTTTATCAAGGCAATGCTTAAATTGAGCAATTGAGGAATTGAGGAGCATTATAGTTAAATTAATTGTGTTATGATTATTCTCATTCTTCAGGCTATCTATTCCTTTCCCTTGGTTTACACACCCCTCTCCAAGACAGAAACTGGGATTTTATCCCCCACTTTTAGTTAGCTCTTTCTTAACTTCAACAATTAATTCACTACTGTTCCTCGCTTTTTTACCACCATCTCTTCCCTCACTTGTTTCAACAATTAAGTGTATCTGCACATACAGATTAAGGTAATAAGCGCCTCTTGTTGCACTTTAGAAGCATAAATGGCTTCAAGTTAAAACCTGTTCATTATAAATTACATGGCAACGTAGCAGACCTTCATTCACCCAATTATCCTGCAGCTGAACAGCTTTGAGTAAAATATTTATGGGTACCTGAGTAATGATCAGATTAGCAGTTACCCAGAATTTATATCATTCTCTTCCATCTGGGTACAGAATCAACAAACTCTACTTCTCAATCTCACGATATCAGACTCTCTTAGAGTGCAGATAGTTATTCAATCTACATCTGATTTGTTGCTAGCTGAGATCGTGTTTTTGATCATAGACGACACTTAAAGTGCACTGGCCAACTGTTAATACATAGGATTCTAAAACAAAGAAGATGCCGACATAAGGTATGGCAGATTATAAAGTACTAATAGTAGTTAATACGTGATTACAGGCTTTAGGGGGCTGAATGCATTAGATTAAGCCTATCAATTTGATATCAAACAGAGTAGATTCACAATAGCGGTTTCCTTAGCTAGTATTTCCAAATTTTACTATCATGCCATAATCTTCAACCAAGTCTGCCCTTACCATTTTTACTACAATAGGCCACCTACCCTTAATGAGTTAGCCACCTGCTAGATTTGCTAAGCCATCAACTGCAAGCTCTGCACTAAATCAGGAAACTGCCTTTAATGCGTCACTGACTTATATCTAATCCCTTGCACAAATTGTTATCCTCCTCTTATTATTAAAACCTGTCATAACTGTAATGACTTCAATAGGCAAAATAATGGCTTATAGTGTTCTTAATGCATTCCCATGCATATCTAGGTTCCAGGGCAGTATAGTTGCATCCCATGTCCTCTACACTGTGTATAGTGCATGTATCTAAGAAGCTCAATTTCAATTGAGTGTTAGGTATGCTAGACTGGATATTTTATCAGTCCTTTTACTCAGGCTTGCGTGAATGATCTCATTTGTCCTGATGGCACTTTTTCTCTTACTTCTTAAAGCTGTGGAGCATGTCCACTGAGGTGTAGGAAATGTGCGAATGCGACTGTCTGTAACTAGTGTTATGATTGGATGGGCACTTCAGGAGCTTGCGATTCGGATTGTCCGTTTGGAGAATATCAGAGTTTAGTACGACATATCTGTGAGAAGTGTGATGCTAGTTGCTCAGTTTGCACCATTGATAGGTGCTTGGCTTGCGCAAACGGGTTCATACAGTATAAGGATGACAACAACTGCTACCGATGCAACTGTCGGGATTGTGGAAGTTGTCCATACAATTGTTCTATTGGCACTCTCTTCTACTAGGACTATTGCTACGGCAGATGCTTGGTTGGCACTTTTCAGCTTGATAATTAGTACTGTTAAACTTGCTCATCGGACTGCCTGGGATGCGAATCAACTTCTACAAACTGTATCTCCTGTAAATCTTCCTTAACTCTTAGGAATTCGATGTGTGTAAATTAGTGTCAAGAATTATAGTATTCATTAAATGGAGTGTGCACCAGTTGCTTCGGCAACGAGTCTTTCAATTACAATGAGCCTGAATGTAATAAGAGCGTGCCAGTATTAAACTTGGTTGTGGAATGTGATTCTCCTATCAGTTCAGTGCTTCAAGTATCTATAACAGGAAGTCAACCCTTCATCCCTGATCTTTCTAACAGCACTATCACTTATTAGCTTAGTCCTGAATCACTATCCTCCTGCATCTCCAATTCATTACGCATCACTTAGGTAACCCTACAGATTAGATTCATAAGTTCCTGCTAGTTTTCTGGATTGACTATTCAGTTAAAAATTGCTGATGTGCTGAGTTCTTATAACTCTCTGTACTTCCATAATCTAGATGCTAATTTATCTTGGCCCCTCGCTCTTGATCGCCAAAATTACCAATATCTCAACGGCATTCACAATTTGCATTAAGCTGAGAAGTACACACGCTATGGAAAATACTTTCCATTGGTTGGGACAATGCTACCAGGTACAATGATGCTTGGCAGTCTATCGGCAATTTAATAACAACCCTATCAAGCCTTTACAATGAGTTCATTTGCTAGTAGCCAAGTTATCACTCACAGTTGCTATCATCAGCAAACCTATCAACAGGCTCCCCTGTCAAACCTTGCCAGTCGTATGCGACTGCTATTAGAACAATCTTCAACATCGAACGTTGTCCTGTCAAAGGTATTCTACCTTGATTACTTGGTTGCACTGGTATGGACAGCT
>NW_028291841.1:0-2000 GCF_963383615.2 Lipophrys pholis | reverse complement strand
AATCTGACCCAGCATTCTTCTCTTTAAGCATTTTCTGAATATATGGTAATTTCATCTTATCAGATTATGCAACTTGTGGATTATGAGCATTTGTATGAATCATTAATAAAAGATATGATAAAAAATAACAACTATCTGAATCTTTTATTATTGATTTAGGATTCTGTTGAAGGTAACTATTACTAAAAGCTTATAATATTCTTGATATTTGTTGACTTTATACTGGCAATCTGAAATGATCTAACATTAATCTTAAAGCATTTTAGATTGTTTGATCTTTCATTGGAATACCTTACATAAATTTTTTCATTGTATCTATGAATATTGGTTTACTTGAACCTAAAAATTCCCCTAATGAATTTTTATTTAAGATCCAAATATTTTCCCATAAAAATTTACTTATTGCTTATGGCTACTATTTGATCAATTATTATTTTAATAATTTGAATATTTCTTTTTATGGTTTTTATGATTGATTGAATTATTTAATATAATATTTTATCTTCTTATTTGTTTAATTATCTTAATATTTATTTTATATTTTAATTGAATTTTGAAGTAATGAAAAAATAGATTTTGAAATTTAATTTATTATTTATTTACTATCCTATTATCTTATAATATCATTCAATAGTTTTACAATCTGTTTAACTATTGGTTTATTATAAGGATTCATATCAAAAATAATAGATAAAGGAATAGAATTTTCAATTAAATATAGTAATGTCTTTATTATGACTGTTTTAGTTTTGCCATATGAAGCGCTTGGATGGTTGATCCAAAATGGAATAATTTTAAAGACAATTGCTTATGTAAGAGGAATAATAAATTGCCAATTTGAGTATAATTATTTATTATCAATAAATGTTTTAAGAGTTTTTTTATAAATTAAAATTCCAACATTAAAATTGTCTTACTAAGGATGAAGACAACAAATTAATTTCTATAAAATATATTTGAATTTTTAGTTTAAAAGATTAATTGGAAATCTAGTAACTACTTTGCATAAATATGAAATTGATTAAACTATAACAATTGATATTTTAGGAGCTTTATCAATTGAATATAAATGATCTATACATGATAATTTATCATAGATAAAGTTAAATAAAACTATGCAATGTTAAATCGATGTATTCCTTTACTATTCAAATCTTAATTTGATTTGATTTTTACGTAAATTTAATAATTTACATTCATAACTGCAAATAGATTATTTAGATTCTATATCATAAAAAGAAGCATTTTTTGAGCAAATTATACATTTCTTAATTTCCTATTTTATTTAATCAACTTTTATTTATCTATTTGATTTCATAATATCATTTTCAACATCTTTTGTAGATTACATAATTCCTTTGATAATTTGTACAAATGAATGTCTAATACATTTATCAACTTCAGATGAGGTAGAATAATTAAATCCATCAAGTAATAAATTTAAAGCTTTATAAATTTACTCATTTGAAAAAGTCAACTAAAAATAAATTATTAAAGTGGTTATTAATTTTGTTGCTCGCATTAATATTATTTCATCTTTTTAAAGTTTTGGAATAATTTTTAAAATAATCTCAATAATTTGTTATCCTTCAATAACCATGAAATATTTAATGATGCCACAAGATATTAAATTCTATAATAAAAATTACTTGAAGTAAGAATAAGCAAGCCTAGTTTACTTTAATGTTCTTTTGCAGTAGAGCTTGTATAATTGGTAGTAGCATGTTTTATATTTTGATAGACTTAATATTAGCCTAACACTATTAAATGCTTTTAATCAATACCTTATTCTTTATAGACTTTTTTATTTTCTCATAAATTGGAAGTATCATATCCATGATCATTTTCTATGATTTAATCATTATTATTAATAAATTAAATTATATTCAAACATTTTAAATGGGGTTGGGGTTGGGGTTGGGGTTGGGGTTGGGGTTGGGGTTGGGGTTGGGGTTGGGGTTGGGGTTGGGGTTGGGGTTGGGGTTGGGGTTGGGGTTGGG
>NW_028291842.1:0-37000 GCF_963383615.2 Lipophrys pholis | reverse complement strand
CTGATTTTAGAGATATTGTATTATTAGATCTTAAACTTTATATATAGAAATTAACTAAACAAATAAGATAAGTATCAATATCATCTTCTATTTCATAGAATCAATTATTGGAACCTATTCCTTTATTACTTAAACTACAGATTTATTTCAGTCCTTTTATTTAGCCTTAATTATTAATTAATCTTATTTTCAGTCAGCCCTTAAAGTAAAACGTACAAAAAGATGCTATTAAATGTTTAAAGTATATTTGCAGGAAAAAAAAGATTTATCCTTAAACTCTTATCAATACTTAACAATTACTTAAATCATTGATTAACGATGATTAATATATTGTAGCAAGGAAAGTTAAAGCTTTATATTAATTTTAAATAGAAAGATAAGTTCAAACTCTATTTTAATATCTGATTAAAATTAATTAATAGATATCTAATAAAAAGAAAAATATGTCAATAGGCAAATTTGAAATTCTGATTAAATTATGTCTTGAAAAGATAAAAGATTCGCATAAATTCGTGTTAAATTCAATTTAGTTACAGAATACTTTCTTTCAGAGTAATTAAAAGACAATCATATTATTTTTAATTAAGTAATGGTAAATAATTAATAGATAATTCATTGGTAGAATGCTAGATATCCCATTTTATACTAAAATATATAGTATTATAATAAATTCACCTTTATTTTCAATTAAAGATATTTATAATAGTCTGTAATATATTATATTATTAAAATTCTATAATAAAACAGCTGATTAATTAAACCATTTCATAAGAATTAATTTTATGATAATTAAAAAGTTAGAAGAGAATAATATCCAAAATTGGAAATATTCTTAGTATATCTCATAATTACTTAAATTCTCATTAAAATCTCATTCTACTGTTAATTTAATAGATACATTTAACCTTTGTGGAGCATTCCTTAAATAAAATTATAAATATTTTAGTAGTGTTCATCCATAACTAAAATAATTACAAAATCGATATATTCCTCTTTCAACAAAGAATCTTTAAGGTCAACAATTATAAGACTTCAATAACATTTTCAAAGGATATTCAAACTTAATTAAATTATCAGGTAAGATTGAATATTTCTAATTTATGTAGACTGTGTTACGTTAATAAATGTCATTATCTTTATTAAAGAAAATCAATTCATTAGTAGATTAATTCATTAATGAATATTATATTAAGTAAGGAATAGATTAATTATAATGGATTTGGAAAGAATTTATTAATATTGAACATAGAACATATTAATAGAATATGAAATAAGGATTAGTTAATCATTTATTTGTAAAGTTGATTCATAAAAGTAATAAATAAACATTAATTATATTTTATCAATCTATTTAAAAGAAGATTATTGAAATGCTTTAAAGTAAGAAATAAAATGAATTAGAAAATGGGGAGCAAATATTATATTAACTTCTTGTTAAGAAATGTTTATTTAGACTTTTATAAAGTTTTTATTTGGTAATGCCAACTAAGCTATAAAATCAATTATTACATAAATAATAAATCTATAAGAAATTAATTGCAATCTCTGTCAATGTTATAAAATCTAATTTTACTAAATTATAGATAATTAATAATATTATAGGTGGAACTTAATTATTTAGGAAATATAGATGTACTGCATATAATGCTCTTTTAGCAATATTTTTATCAACCCAGAATAAAAAAGAGATATTTGCTAAATATTTATTGAGCAAAAGTTAAAAATAGACTTTATTTGAGGGATTATTGCCAATCAAATAAAACTGGAATTTCTTAATTGAGACTAATTTTGAATAAATAATTGAAGATTTCACAAATAAGTCTAAAGACTCTGCAAATAAAATATATAAATATTATTATTCAGCAACTCTATTCTTAACCTAAAGCAATAATAATATAGAATCAGCATAATAAAAAATAGATTCAAGGATCAAAAAGAAAAGATTTTAATTAGATTAAATTAATCAATTATAAATAATGAGACCCATATTAAAAGTAATAGATTACTTATAACAATAACCTACCAAATAGATGCCTTTATGGATGAAGAATCTATTTGATTAATTTAATAAAGGGAATTTAAGTATTAAAATATTTATAGTGAAAATAATTATCAATAGATCAGATTACTTCTTACGCTATGCTAAATAATGGGCACAAGTATTAATATCATATTGTACATTAAAGAATAATGGCTCTAAATATTTTCATTACTTTTTAAGAGATGCATTAAGTACTTTATGTCTATTCTATTAAAGTAATATAAAGATAATATAATAATCAAGAATTTAATAAAGATAGAAGATGAATAGTTTAATAGATTTATTAATGAGAATGTTACCTCATAATAATATTCAGATTTATAATGAGAATATTATATTACTTAAACGATTGCTTACAATATTTAAATTTGCATATGTTAATCAAGCTTTAATTATAAGAATGATATCTTTTGATTGTAAGAATTAAAAAGATTAAATTACAAAATTAAGTAATTTAGATTGGAGGATTAATGGTTATATTTGCTTTGGAATCTGTCTTTAGCATAATATTCCCATTTGTAAATAATATCAAGAAATTAATACTGCATATCCTAATAAATATAATTTCTTATTAAAGTTATGTTAGACTTCATTCTTTAAGAATTTATTTTAAATGGATTAACTTACTACTAAAAGAATACATAGGTTGATAGGCAACACATGTGGTATTTTATTAAACTTTATTAATTCATTAAAAGAATATAAAGATTGGAATCAAGTCTTTAAAAAGATTAAAATGCCAATAGAAATGTAATTCCGTTCAATTAATTCTAAGAATAATAGAGTAGGAAGATAAAAGTTTCCTACAGTTTTGCTATAACTTTGTAAACATTTTCCATTCTTTATTAATTAAGATTACATTTTTAGTGAAGTAGATTCATTTTTATTTAAGTTAAGTAAAAATTAATTAACTAAAATAATATAAATACTAATAAAATATTATTAGTACTGTGGTGAAAGGAAATAAAATGTTAAACATAATTTAACTCAAACTTGTATGAGTATAAGAGGATGTTATAAAACAATATTAAAAGAAGGAGATTAATCAAATAAATATTACTTTATATTATTATTGATTAAGTTAAGTCATATTTATTTAATATAGCTATCTAATTAAGTACTTAACATGCATGATATAATGTTATTTTAATTACAAGAAGCATGCTTTTAATTAAATAAATAAAAATTATAAATAGAGTTATTCAACTTAATATAAATCCTCTTAAAATAAAATAGAGTTAATGAATCTCTAATCATCAAATGTAGGAAATGTTTATTCATAGGAATAAAGAGTAAATTTATCTAAGTTAAAACAAAAGCTTTTTCATTGATGTAAATTCAAGGTGAAGATCTATTGAACAGAGTGAAATTTTGTTTTGATTCATTTTAAAACAGAATATAAAAATCATGGTTGCAAGCATGTACTAGCCTTATAATATCTCTTTCTAAACGTTCAATTAATTTTGAATAAACTCTATTTGAATCTCCATTAGATTAATTAACTAAATATTATGATTGGGATTTCAGGAAAGGTAATAATGTTATTAATACTTCTCAACCACAAGGCTTTACTATGACATTCTCTCAAACTTAATATTAGCCATCTTTAATAACTCAAAATTATATTAAGGCAACTCAATAACAATAATTAAGATAATAATAGATACAGGCTCCTTTAAAAAGGAAAAGAATAGATATTCTTCAAAATGATAAAAAGAAATATAATAAACAAATGCATAGTTTCTTTTAATCTAATTAAATAACATTCTCTCAAATTGAATATAATAGTAATAACATGATAAGATTCCAAAATAAACCTAATATATAAAAGAAACCTGTTTATGGTATGCAATTAACAGTTGCACAACAACAACCTGTACGTAAATATAAATATGGATAATTACCAGATATAATGATTAAAGCAAAAGATTTAGTTATACCTTTATTATAATTATGTCTTGTTGATGAACTTCTTTCATCTGATTTATTTATTATGATATTTGCTTTATTAGGGAAATAACAATTATTTAATACAAGTTTAAATGATACAATGGGATAAATGCTTCAATTATCACAGAATTTTAATCTTTCAAATACTTTACTTAAAGCACAATATGTATTATGCAAAAAGACTGGTTAATTTCCAATCATTGATTATTATAATTTAGCACAACGTACTAATTGTCATCAATTATCAATTCTTTTATTAGAAGAATCATTATTTATGTAAGGAACTATTAAAAGAGAAGAAGTAGTAACTACTTGTTGGATGGATTTATTAGCTTTATATGGACATTTATTATAATAAGATTTAGTTAAAGGAGTTCTTACTAAAGTATTACCAACACCTTATTTAAATATATTAAATGGAATAATATAGAATAAAGCTAAAGCAAAAACATTCCTTGCAAGAGATTCTCTTAATGAACTTTATAATGGAGTTAATAACTTTAGTAAAGATAATATACTTAATAATAGGATTAAAGACTTTATAGATAAAGAAAGACTTTAATGTGAATTAATATTACAACAATGGGATAGTATATATTAACATTAAAGACATAAATAAGGATTTTAAATATTGACTAATATATCATCTAAACAAACATAAATCATTATTAAATCTATTCAGAATAGTAAAGGTTGGGAATAATCTAATACAATAATACAAAAATGGAATAATACACCTAAAGGACAATATATAATCAATAAACAATTATCATTTGAAATTGCTCAGAATAAATTACATCAAATATTACATACTATAAATAATGATATAAACATAGTTAATTATCATCTTAATCTATATGATATATATTTCTTAGAAGAATGGCCTTTATATGGTATATATGCAAATATACAAAAACATTAATTAATTCAATTACTTCAAAAGAGTTATTAACTTAAATAATTTATTATAGAATATACTAGTAGATCTACTTTATAATCATGTAAAATATTATTTTAAAGATGGGCTTAAAGGAAACCTTGTCATATTTATGATTCATATTTAACTTGGATACAAGTCCTTTAATCAAGAGTATTATATTGTTAATTACTTAAAAAGAAAGTTAATTTTGCTTAAGCTTTATCTTCTTAATATAATCAGAAATGGTTGGTACAAATGGCTGATGGTATGGTTAAAAAAGGATTATATGGTGCTGCTTAACCATTAATAAGAAAAGCACTTTATCTTAAAAGAGATTTACCTGATCCACCATTCATGTGGGCTTTCTATAAATCAACTCTTAAATTACAATTGAAAAAGATCTAATTAGATATAATTGCTTTTGATTCATTATAGACTAAGAATCCATTAACAATATATTAAAAGACATTAGTATTAATATAAAAGTAGATGGGTGGAAGAGCAGATTAATCATCAAAGATAAAGTTTTAATTAATGAAATTAAAATATCTTCAATCATATCTTTAATCATATCAATTAGCTTTAATACAAGCTCCTATATCTTTCCTTAATACATATTCAGCAACAGCTTAAAGAATCTATAATTCTTATGTATAACTTATAACAAAGACAAATCTACTTTAATAAAGTAATAAAGAAAAAACTTATACAAGATTTGCTAATTTTTGTTAAAGATTATTAAATATTATTAGAAATAGTAATATTAAACCTATTAAAGCTATATCAGCATAGATTGTAGCAGCTAATTTAATTACATATATTGTAAAAGCATTAAATTTTAAATCTTAAAGGAAAACAGTTTGGTCAGTAATGATATTAAAGATGATTAAAGTTGTTCAATATTATCCAGGTGAATTAGGTCCTTTATTTGAAAGGCTTAATAAAGAGAATTAATTACCTTTACATGCTTTTTTATAGTTTGTTCCTCAAGTAGTATCAGTTTTAGCAATGGATAAGTTAGCCCCTCATTTTATTTAATTCTTTTAGACTATAGTAGATAAATATGCTTAATGTTTAATCTATCCGTTTAATACTATATTTTAAGTAGAAGATGATTGTAAGACTATATAAAGTAAACATATAAGAAAGAAATTATTATAAAGAGTGCCACTTTATTTTAAATTCATATAAGCTATGAATTCATTAACACATCCATAACATAGATTAATGTCTCATTTATAATAAATAAAACAATTAATTAATAGATAAAAAGTATGTAAATAAGAATAAAAGAAATTAATAAATGATAAAATTATAAGATAAAAGAAATTATTATAGATGTAATTTGGGAATTAAAATATTGGCAGACTTGGGAAATATAATAGATTATTTATAGAAAAATGGATTAGTAAACTTAATAAATTATAAGATATAGATACTTTATTAACATCATTACGTAGTCTAAAAATAGAAACTGGTAATGGGAAATTATCAGATTTTAATTTATTCTTTTAAGATTATAAATAAGGTTTATTAATGCCAGGTTCATAATATATTAATATAGTAGGTTTTAGTTCATAAATGTTAATTATGGGAAGTGGTAGAAAACCTAAAAAGATTATTATATGGGGAAGTGATTAAAAACAATATGCATGGCTTGTTAAAGGTGGATAAGATGTAAGATTAGATCAACGTATAGAACAAATATTTAATGTTTTTAATAAAGCATTTAAATAAGATCCATAATGTTATAAAAGATAATTATTAATCTCTACTTTTGATGTTATACCTATGACAAGATCTTTAGGATTATTACAATGGGTTGCTAATACTAAAGTATTAAAATAAATATTAGGTCAAGAAGCTAAATTATATAAAGTTATTGATTTGTTTAATGATAATCAAGCTTATAGATAAAGATTATAATTTTTAAGACAAATTAATCCACCTGGTAAAGGTGTTCAATAACAACATTTAATGTTATTACATCATAGAAAAGAAACTATTGTATAAGCTATGAAAAGTCAATAAAATAAATTACCTAAAGGATTATTACGTAATGCGTTATAAAAATTAGCTATTAATTTATAAGCTTATTTACATTTAAAAGCTAGATTCATTCGTAATTATGCTGTTATTTGCCTTTCAGGATATATATTAGGTATAGGAGATAGACATTTATAAAACTTTATAGTTAATTATAAAACTGCTTAAATAGTTGCTATTGATTTTGGTTTTTCATTTGGAACAGTACTAAATAATTATTTACCTTAATTAATTCCTTTTAGATTAACTAAATCATTAAGATAATTAACTGCACCAACAGGATCATCAGGTCTTTTTCAAAATAGTTTTATTAATTCTATGAGAGCTGTTAGAAAGAGAGAAAATCAACTTATGGACTTTTGTTAAATATTTATTAGTGATCCTATTATGGATTGGGTAAGATCATCTAAGAATATTAAAAGTGCAAATAAAGATTCTATTATAAGTATACCATCTATTGCATCACAAACATTATCATTAATGGGTAGTATAAGTCCATAATAAATGCGTATATTTGCTAAGAAAGTATAAATTGTAAGAAAGAAAATAAGAGGTGTTAATCCTAGATTAATAATGATTGAGGAATTATAAAGTAGTAGACATCAAAAAGCTAATTATATGGAAATGTTAAAGAAAGTTGTTTTAGGGGAAGAGGAAGTTAAACCTTTCTTAGATATTAATTAACAGACTGCAATACTTATACACATGGCTACTGATCATAATCTTTATGGTAGAATTTGGATTGGTTGGTGTCCATATATATGATTATATTTCATTTATATATATTGTTTAATAATAATATCCATATATATGATTATATTATTATTTCATTTATATATATTATTTAATAATAATATCCATATATATGATTATATTATTATTTCATTTATATATATTATTTAATAATAATATCCATATATATGATTATATTATTATTTCATTTATATATATTATTTAATAATAATATCCTATATTTGATATTTCATTTATATATATTTTATAATAATAATAATAATAATTCATGATTAGATAATTTAGCCATTATTTAAAACAATTTAAAAATTCATTTTTCCTTCATTTTATAATCCCTAATAAAATTATTTATCTCCCCAAAATGAATGGAAATATTAACCATTTACAAAACATCTTACATATTTTAAATTCTTTTAAATTATTTATATCTTTTATTCCAATTCAATATAAACATCCCATCTTTTATATAAACGTTAATTATAATTGAAACTTTCATATATTTTATAGTTTATTTTTTTATTGAAGATTAATTTTTAATCTGATTTTAATATTAATTAGCCTAATAAATTATAACCTCTTCCTATCAAATAAATATTTCTTATCTATTATTTTATTTCTATTTAATAATGATTCCATTTATTATTTTACTTAACTAATTTCTTTTACAAAATTATTTATTTCTTATCTTGAGTAGTTATTCCAATATCTAAATTTTTATTTAAACAAATTATTTTAATAACAAAATTTTTATCTTTTAATTTAGTTTTAATAAATTTAACAGCAAATTTTCCATTTGATTTTAAACATGAAGTTCCATTATATACTTATTATTTATAAATACTTACTTTTCCCATTTAAAATTATTAATGAGCAAATTTATTTTTAAATTTAGTTTTATAAGGTAAATAAAAATCAAATTATTAAAGTAAATTTATCTCTTTATTTAATTTCTTTCCATTTATATAATATTTTCCTAACCCATCATTAAAAAATGTATGAAAAGGTAATGAAATTAAAGGTTTTTTAAATAAATATTTACTTGAATCTTTATTTTTATTAAATTTAATAATCTTAACTTTTTATGATTTAAATTTAGAACCAAAATTCCCTCTCCAATTTTTGCAATCTTTTCCTTACTCTATAAACTTAATAAATTTATCATTTGGTTGAGTTTAATACTAAAAATTAAATCTTTTAAACTTTTATTAAAGATATTATTTATTAGTTTATAAACTATTATTTATTTTACCATTAATATCTAAAACCTGCAATTAACAATGAAAAAAATCATGAAAATTAGGAGCAGAACCAGCAATTTAAAATTAAACTACAATTGAACATTTAAATTAAATAGGCAATATAAAGTACCTTTTACACCAATCAAATGAACAAGTTGCAATTTCTTAATTATTAATAATTTATATTTTCCATCCATCTCCTCCATTCCTTTATATCATCCATTTTATTTTATATTCAATTGCTTATTATCCATAATATAATTGATTTTAACGTTATATGAAATGTTGATAGGAATGTGATTGTTAGTGAGTCCATCCAGGTGCAAATAAACATTGATTTATATCATATTATTTACATGTTTTAAGTGCTTAAATGGCTAATAAATAATGTACTATTGAATTATCCACCTTTATATGTTCCTCTTCCGCAAACATCATTCCCCATAAATAATTTCTCATTTAATTATAAAGATTTAACTAAAACTGATGATAATTATATTTTATCAATATTCCAATGATAATCTGTAAGAAAATAATCTCCAAGTAAAAATATTTACATGTTTCTTTAATTGACTCCTGATTGCCATTGCAATTATCCATCAAGTTGTACACTATCATAAATTATTATTTTAAAATAATTATTCTATTTCAATTAAATTAATTTCTATAAATAATTTTTAGCTCTGCATTATATATTAATTAACCATCCAATATTCCCATTAATACCTAAATTCCATTCTGGATTCATTGAATATTAATATTTATCTTAAAATATTAAAGTACCATACAAAGAGAATTTAAATCTATTAGAAAGGCAGATCCATGACCTTGGTGGAGGTGATTTGTTCTAATGTGAAAAATATATAACATCTGTTGCAAAAGGAATAAAAAAAGGACGATATGATGAATTCCCTCCTCTATAATGTGTATCCTAAAGATAATTATTTGCATAGTCTAAACAAAATAAAGATCTTTTAATACCTTTCCACTCATATGCATTCCATTTACATTTCATTTTGCATTATATGGCATATGGAAAATACATATCCCAATCATAATTTATTTAATAATCTTTAATTATTTTAATATTTAATCCTTATTATTCATCACATTAACTGATTATTAATTATTAGATTTGGCATTTTGCTGAATTTTATAATCCTCCTAGATTAATAAATATTCTTGGAGCAATTTTTAATTTCTGTTTATAAATCATTTTATATTATGTAAAAGGTTTATACTGAAATTATTAATCCCCGATTATTAATTTATTTCTTTTGAGACTAATTTTTATTTTTGATTTATTATTCTAACTAAGTAACTCTATCATTTGTTTTTATTTAAGCCAAGGGAATTAAAATATCATCAAATTTAATTAGATTCTAATGCATTAACTTTTCTGTTAGAACATCTTAGATTAGAATTGATAAAATGTTTACTATTTTTTTATTTTTGAATGATGACGATCTAAGGATCCTTTTAATTTTATTTTACCATTGAAATTAAATATCATAATAAATATTATGTTATTTTATATATAATAATAAATATACATTTATCTATTTAATTAATAATTAAATATGAATATGAGTTGGATATATGATGGACTATTAACATAATAAAATAAAATCTATCCATAATTAGGAGGAGAATAATGTGCAAATGAAGTGAGTTTAATAATAAAACTAATAGGAATATTTATAAGTCTTCCATTATCAGTTCTTGCAATTAAATTAATAAAGATAGAACCATATAAACATTAATTTAAATAAAATAAAATATTTACAATAGTTGGTTATTTCTCATTACTAATGTATTTTTATCAAATTATAGATAGAGGATATAATAGAATACTTATAACACTATTATTTCCATGCCATATAATACTTTTGCTACAATTCTATTTATTAATTATGCCTAATAATAAGTATCTTAGGATTATACATGAAGGATATAAATGTTCTTTGTTTGGGGCTTTACTTGCTATATTATTCCCTTCAACTTAAGGTTTGATTCCACATCAAGTAATAGCATTCTTCGTTTAACATTTATTATAAATACCAGTTGCTTTTCTATTAATTTAATATAGAATTGGTGTATTTCATAGTCTTAACTTTAAAACTCATTATATAGGATTTGCTTTTATTAATGCTTATTATAGAATCATATCAATAGCTTCTAATTTAACAACTATAAATATCAATTTCACTCTTTGTCATAGTCGTTTTGATCCCTTTTATCCATTTATTGGATAGTATTATATGATATTTTCTGAATTTTATTTATCACTTAATTCCTACTTAGTTAAAATATTATTATTTTTAATATCTAGTCTATTAATAGGTAATACGAAGATTAAGAAAAATTGATTAAATCATATATGTTCAGGAATAATAATTGATTAATATTTATATTAATTAATTATTAATAATATATAAATAATCATCATCATCCAAATGAATTCTTTTCTGAATAAGTCACTAATAATATTCCATCTTCATTAATTTTATTTTGATATTTTTAAATTTTGTCATAAATATTCATAATCCTTTTATTATTAAAGAGAAATATATTTTTATATTTATTTAATTATAAATATAATTTAAGAAATATTAATATTCTCATTACATTAAATGAGGAGTCTAAAATCATTTCGTAGACAGTATGATCATTTTATTTAATATTTTTACAAACTATAAATATTGGATTTTTTAACTTAGTCTTTTTCTTTTATTTTTATATTCTTTTCCTTTTTTACCAATTAATCTGATTTTAATAATTACTAATCATAAAAATTAATTATACTATTTATATATAATTTCTTTAATATAAAATTAAATTAAAAATATAAAGTTAATATAATTATCATCCCAATACTTCAATCTATGAATAATTTATATATAGTATACCATCTTAATGAATATTATTTTTATAATATTAAATTTTCATTGAAGGTTTAACTATCTATTTCCCAATATAAGCAAATATTACCTTATCTTAAAACTTTAATTTTCCTTTTAATTTACTTATTAATTAGCTCATCTTAACTGATGAGCTAATTATAATATGATAATAAGAAGCATCTTTATTTAATTGTTTTATGTTTTAATATTGTTCACAAATTACCATTATTGGATCATTGATTTCTTTTTTCTTTTTAATGTTACTTGAATATTATTTTCTTTATTAAAAAGTATATTTGTTTTGATAAGAAAATTTATTATTTGTTTAAAATATTTTTTATAAAGCCCTCATTATTTATTAAATAATTTAATAATAATAAAAAACTAAGAAATAATATTATTATTTAAGAAATAATATTAATAATACATCATTAAAAAAAGAATATATATATATAATAATTTAATTCTATTTAATATAATATATATAACAAATAAATATGAATTGGTTATATGGTGGTATAATAACAGAATAAAATAAAAATGATTATTATATTGGAGGTTAATAATGTGCTAATTAAATAAGCTCAACTGTTAAATTTATATCTTTATTAGCTTTACCCTTATCAATATTAGCAATCAAAATAATCAATTTAAAACCATATACTCATCAATTAAGATAAAATAAATTATGTACAATAGTTGGTTATTTCTCATTAATGTTATACATATTTTTAATAATAGATAGAACTATAAATAAAATGTTAATAACTGTTCTCTATCCTTGCCATTTTACACTTCTTTTACAATTCTTCTTATTATCAATTCCTAATAATAAATATACAAGAACAATTCATTAAGGATATAAATGTTTTTGCATGGGAGTATTATTAGCTATTATAAATCCTTAATTTTAAGGGCTTCAATATTATCAAATAATCATCTTTATAATATAACATATGATCTAACTTCCAATAGGATTTCTATTAATATAATATAGATTAGGAGTTTATCATAGTCTTGATTTTAAATCCCATTATTCTGGATATGCCATAGTTAATATTTATTATAAATTAATTACTATTGCCTCTAATTTAACTAATATAAATATTATCTATACACTTTGTCATTGCCCTATTGATCCTATGTATTAAATTGTGGGATAGTATTATCTCATATTATCTTAAATTTATTTATCTGTCTGGGCTTATATAGCTAAAATTTTTTTCCATATAATCTCAAAAATATTAATAAGAGTCTAAAAATAAAAATAAAAATGATATTCATATTTATATTAAGATTTATGTAAAGTTTTAATATAAAATCAACAAATATCAGCTTTCTTTTTCCCAACTATTCCACCACATTGTACACAAAAATGTATTTTATCTTTAATTGAATCAAAACAAAAAGGAGTCCAAAAAAGTCTTATAAAAATAGTACATAATAGTCATTAAAAAGCATAAAATGGCCCAAATCCATACTGCATTTCCATTTTATCGTTACATTCTTGTCATACCTTAATATTGACAATGAGGACATTCAATATTAATAGGGAAATCAGAGAATGAGGCATTTTTATGCACTTTTCTTTATTATTTTAAACTTAAATTATTTATCGAACTATTTTATTACATTATTGGAGATATTTTACTTTCTATTATATCTTTCTTTACTTTCTTTTTATTTTCTGATTGTTATATACTGTTCATCTTCGATTTATTTTGACTTTATTGCATTATTCTACTTTGAACAATACTCATTGGTACTTCTTCATGCTAAAATTAAAATTAACCAATCATTAAATATAAAATTAAATATCAAATTTAATATCCAATGACATTACTTTAAAGCCATTATTTAACAGGGAATTATTCTTCTATTTATTCATCATCTTCTATTTATATTGGTAATAATGGTTTCCAATAATTATGATTATTAAAATCATGTTGAATTGATTTCATTTCTGCTGATTGAATTATTGTTCTTTATTATTTATTATTTATATTATTTAATTTAAGTAATTTCTATAGTTTTGTTTTAGGAGTTGTATTTGAATTGATTGCTTTATTTTGACAATAGATATCACTTATCATTTTCATATTACTTTGAAATTATTTCATTTTTTTATTGAAGAATGGTAATTGAATTTTTAATAATTAAATTGATACTTTCTCAATTTATTTATTCTTAAATATTTGAGGAAGTTTTTTAAAAACTAAATATGAATTAAATGCAAATAAGTAATCCTTTATACGATCTGGATAACTTAAACATGTCATTGCCACCAACTACAAAGATAAATAAATTGAAGTAGATATGATTTAATTCATTGTTATTTTAGATGCACATGAAATTGGTTCTAATTAATCTTCAATATTAGGTATTTTATCACTAATTGATTTTAATAACACTAAAATGCCATTTGCCTATACTATTAATTATATAAAATATGAATATTGTAATTAGCAGTTTTTAAATAAAGCTACAGATATAGATAAAATAAGACTAACTATTGACCCACAAGTAGTAATCCTATGCCTTTAATTTTAAATAAAAGGTTCTGATTTTTAATCATTAAACTTGGACAACTTTTAATTGACAATTTCCATTTTATTCCAATAAATATATGATATTTTCCATTATCGATTAATATCAATGCCTGAACTACTACTAGATTTATGAGTTGCACAACTTGTTAAAAGACTTCTTAATAATCCAACAACTATAATCTGAGCTAATTTGCATTCATTATCATTTTTAATATATTCTTGATAAAATAATTATACTTTTGATGTAATGTTTAAAGTTATTCTTGGTCTTCCTCTTAAATATTTTAATATATCAGTTTCAACCATTTTATAATTTTTTATTTCATTAAACTGTTATTATGAAAGCTTAACTTTTAATTGATATTTTTTATTAAGAATTTGAAATGTTAATATTGTTATTTTTCTCATTGGTATATAGTATACATCTAATGATAATTAAATTAGTTTCATACATAATTATTATAATTATTCTAAGTATTTATCTTATTTAGTTAAGTAAATAATATTAACACATAATTTTATTAGCATTTAATTATGTATATCAGTTTTTTATTTATTTTTAATTTAAATATTCAATATTGATATTATCAGTTTAATGATGCCTAATTAAATAAATTCATTGATTTTCTTTTAATTAACTAATATTAAGTTCTTATGAAGATAAATTAATTAATTTTGGATATTAAGTAATGTTTTAACAGTTTATTTAATCGAATCATAATTCTATAATTAAGTAATCAATATTGAAGGTTCTCTTATCTATTTATTCAACTAATTTAATATAAGATCCAATTTATCAGATTACATGAAGAAATGGTCTTGGCAACATAGAAAATAATATATTTTTTACATATAATAATAATGATATAAATTTAATAATAATAATAATAATAATAACATATATATTTTTACATATAATAATAATAATGAATCATGAAAGAACATCCTTAATAGCTTTAGCAATATATTAATAATTTTTCGAGTTAATGCCAGCAACAGATATTCTACCAGTCTTAAGTAAATAGATATGATGTTTTTAAATAAGTTTAACACATTGTTGTTAATTAAGTCCTAAATAAGAGAACATGCCAATTTGATTTGTGATATGACTCCAATCTCCAACAGTACCTAATTTCTCAATTTAAGTTCTTAATTTATGTCTCATTTAAATGATTCGTAATGAAACAGGTTTAAGTTAATCTAACCATTCTTTATAATAAGTTTAATTATTAAGAATCTTTTAAGCTATACTAGCCCCATGTATAGGTGGATTAGAATAATTTTGTCTTGCAAGTATTTTAAGTTGAGATAAAACATTTTAAGTAGTTTATTTATTATGACAAACAATTTGTAAAGAACCTATTCTTTCACCATATAATCCCATATTCTTTGCAAATGATTGAGATATAAACATTTGATGTCCTTATTATAAAAAATATCTCATTGCCCATGCATCATCATCTACATTCCCTGTTGCAAAACCTTGATATGCACAATCAAAATAAGGTATTAATTATCTTTATTTCATAACTTTATTAATCTTTTTCCAATCTTATTTAGATGGATCAACACCAGTTGGATTATGAGCACAAGCATGTAATAAAATAACTGATTTAGGAATAGCTTATTAAAGACTTTTAATCATGCCATTAATATCAATAGATTTAGTATTTTGATCATAATATTTATATTCTTATAATTAAAGTCCTACTTTTTTAATAATACCATGATGATTTCCCCAAGATGGATTTGAAACGTATATTTTATGAGGATAAAAATTCTTTATAAACTCAAAACATAATCTTAATGATCCTGTACCAGAAAGAGTCTGCATAGCTGCTATTCTTCCTTCTTTTTGAAGATTATTATTACCATGAAGGAATTTAATTGCACCTGTTAAAAATGCATTATTACCATCTATTGGTTGATATTCTTTATTCCTTTTAATTTCTAATGCTAATTCTTGTTCTACTTTTCTTACTATATTAAATACCATTGGTTGACCATTATCATCTCTTGCTGCTCCTATACCTAAATCTACTTTATTTGCATTGGTATCTTTTTTATATAATAGTTGTGTTCCTAATATAGGATCTATAGGGGCTTTAACTACTTTTTAAAGTATATTCAACACTTTCATTTTATATTGATTTATTTATGAATATTATTAAATAATAACTTAAAACAACTAAACTAAAACTTCAATAATATAGTCAATTATTGAAAGTTAAAGGTTTAGGGAAAATTAATCAATCTGCTTATATGCCATTTACTTTCTATCATACTAATTAAGTATGGGTAAGTCTTGGCCTTGATTATTTTGTTAACACAAGTGTACATAAAGCTATTTAAATTATTTAGATGAGATTAAATGTTATAGATATGAAATAATAATAAAGGAACAATAAACAATGGAATAATGAGCAACAATGGAATAATGAACAACAATTCAATAATGAACAATAATATAAACAATATCCAAAATAAATGATTTAATAACCAATCGTTATATAATAACCTCCTAAAAAGATATCTAAATTTAAAATGTAAAGAATGAAGAATAAATGATTATTTATTATTATAATATCAGTTAAATAATATATATGCCTACAATAAGATCGAAAATCTATTCTAAAAAATTCAATAAACAATTCATGCTCAATAAAGCTGAAATGATAGGTGAAGGGAATTTTGCACAAGTATATAAAATATATGATAAATAATTAAAGAAAAGTATAGCTGTAAGGAAAGTATAAATAATCAAATAATAATTAGAAGATATTAAAAATGAAAAGAATATTAATTAAATACTCATGGGATTACATCATCCTTCATTATTATAAATATTCGATATTATAGAATTTACTGATTAGATTTACTATATTACTTAATATTGTTAAGGAGGTTCATTATGGGAAACATTGAATAAAATACCTTAATATAAATTAAATTAGAATGATTCAACTCAAGTCATATTACAAGTTGCAAAAGGAATTCAATTTCTACATAATAATAGAATAACTCATAGAGATTTAAAACCAGAGAATATATTATTAGTTAAACAATATGAACATAATAAAGAATTTCCTAATATCAAACTTGCTGATTTTGGTCTTTCTACTAAAAATATCATTATGGAATCTATTGCCGGTACTAAGTAATATATTGCTCCTGAACAAGCTAAATTTGGCACTTATACTAATTCTGTTGATGTTTGGGCTATGGGAATTATTTATGATGAATTATTACATGGAACAACATATTTCAATTCATAATAAAATAAATAAACTTTTAATAAAATCATTAATAATCCTTTTTATGTCAGAAATTAAAATATTATTAATCAAATACAACAATTATTATATGCCATGCTTAGAAAAAGACCTTATTAAAGACCTATTCTTAATTAAATAATCAGATAATTAAATGCTATTTTAAATAATCATTTAAAAAATAATTTAATTAATAATAAATAAAATATTAATGGAGAAAAAACTTTATAAACTAAAAAATATTTAATTACTAATGCATGGTAAATTTAATAAAATAAACCTGTTTAAAGGTAATATGATCTGAAGTTTATGTATGATTATTATAAAATAATATGTCCTTAAATTAAAATAAAAATAGTTATATAGAATGATTAATATAAAAAAACTAATTTTACTAAAATTCCAATTTAACTGAAATCAAAACTTTATTATTTAAATGATGATTACATAAGTTTAAAAAAATAAATAAACAAATTGAAATAAAAGCATGAGAAATAGTATGAAGAAAATAAATAATCTATATTAAATCAGTTGCGTAAACAAATTCAAACGACAGTTGAAAGTGAAATATAAAAATTTTATATTTGAGTCAGTTTTTTCTTCTTGGAATCTTCATTATGTAATTTGTTCTATTTAATCCTGTTGCTATAACTGTTGCTAATCCATTATGTAATAAAAAATCATTACTATGATCATAATTTTTATAAAATCCTCTAAGAAATTTATCCTCATCCCAAATATTTAAAAAACTTCTTTTACCTTTATTTTAATTTATTATTCCTTTTTTCATACATGTTTTACATTTAATATTCATTTTTAATATATAAATTATGTTACAAATATATGTACTTTTATTAGTATTGTTAAAAATATAAACAACATCTTTAGTAAAAAATACAATTGAATATAATATATTCTAACATGATATTAAATGTTTTTCAGAGGGATTTGCTTTTGATAAAAATGGGGATTTATATTAATCTTGTGGTGGATTTAATAATAGTTATATTAATAAATATTCACCAACACTTGATAGCTATACAAAGATTTATTAATTTGAAAATAAAGTTTTTGCTTAGGGATTGACTTTTTTTGATGAAAGGTTAATTGTTTTAACATATAGAAATAAATATTTAATGCAATTTGATATCAATTAAACTAAATATTAGATCATTAAATTAAAAGGAATAAATTAATTATGGGGAGCTGCATCAATTCCTTAAGGATTGATTATTTCTAATGGAACTAATCTATTAAATTTATATAATGAGAAGTTTTAATTGAAATAAACTTATTAAATATTGAATTAATAAGGAAAGAAAGAACGTTTAAAAATTAATTAATTAGAATATGATTCTATTAATTAAGTATTATTAGCAAATTAGTGGTTTAAAAAACATATATTAGTGATTGATTTAAAGGAAAAAAGAATTATTGTAAGAATTGATATATAAACTATTTATAATAGAGATAGAGCTAAATTCAATAAAATAAATCATTAATATTGTCTTAATGGGATTGCTATAAAATAAAATAAGTATTATCTAACAGGAAAAATGTTTAATTCTATATATTAAATATAAGAATTATTATAAAAGTGATATTATTAATAATAATAATCATAAGCCCAAACTCCTATTTAAGGCATGGAAGGGTAAGCTGTTTCGGCAGGATTTATTAAAATCCAATTCATCTTTATAGTTATCCATCTATTTATTCATCTATTTTTCCATCACTTCCTATTATTTCATTACTTATTTTCCTTTATCATCTAAAAAGATCATATTTTCAATTTTTAAACTTTTAAATTTTTTTAAAAAAATTCTTACTTTATTAATAATATATATGAATTATTTTATTTCATAACACTAATTCTAATATCAAAAGAAATATAGCATAACACAAAGAAAAGGACAAATCCAGCAATTAACTAAAAAAAGTTCTATGCTAAATGATCCAATGTTTATAGTTTGTTAAAAATCTAAAAAATGTAATAATCATTTATAAAAAATTTAATAAAGAATATTAATTTTTGATTCATCGTGCATGATGATGAGTTTATTAAATAGATTAAAAAAGAAATTATTTGGAGAATAAAATAATAACAAAAAAACTATTTTTATTTTCATTGGTAAAGATCTTATAAACATAAACTCAAAAATTAAAAATTATAAAAATAAAATAAATGAAGATGGTATTTTATACATATAGTATGCAGATTATGATGTATTTGGTGAATGAATAATGAATCAGCATTTTTTGCAATATTAACCTTTTTTAATAGTTATCTTTGTGCCTAGACATTTTTTGCAGATTCCAAGAGCTTAATAGCAATGTTTGCATACTTTTTGTTTATCTTTCTTATATATTATTCCTTTCCCATGGCAATGTTTACAATTAATTCTAAATGTAATATTCATCGGATTCATAGGATCCACATAAGTTTGCTTTGTATTCTTTTGAGGGTACATTTGATTAGGTTGCATTTGATTAGGATACATTTGATTAGGTTGCATTTGAGTAGGATACATTTGATTAGGTTGCATCTGAGTTGGATACATTTGATTAGTCTGCTGTTGTGGATACATTCCTCCTTGCTGTTGAGGATACATTCCTCCTCCACCTTGTTGAGGGTACATGCCTCCTTGCTGTTGAGGGTACATGCCTCCCTGTTGTTGAGGATACATGCCTCCTTGCTGTTGAGGGTACATACCTCCCATCTGTTGTGGATACATTTCCTTTTTTTATTTAATAAAAGCTAACTAGCACATAACCATTCCTGCTCCTTTACCCTTATACCCAAGGGATATTTGTTGCTTTTGAGGATGTTGACTATTGAATACTTATTATAGATTTAAAACTCCTTATCCTACAAAATCACTTTTAGAATAGTCTTTATCCCATACTTGTATTGTCATCATATTGTCTTTAGGACAATTAAAAGTACATGTATCTTGCCAATGTGGTTGTTTTCCACCATTATTACATGGGTTAGTTGTTTGCTTTTATGATCCAACTATTACGCAACAATAAGGGTCCATTTGACCTATTGATTATGTATCATGAGTTAATTTAGCTGAAATTGGTTTTACTATTAATGCTCCTTTCATTATAAATAATATAATACAATTATTTCATTTATATATCAATTTATTATATTGATTTAATTTTTTTAATTTATAAATGAAATCCTTTTTATTTAATCTATTCATTTTTAATGTAGCTTTTGTAAACAAATGAATTAATAAAATTAAAAAATGTTTGGAAGAATATTTTTAACTGTTATAGCATAATTTGTAATAAGTTTTTAATTTTAATTTAAAAAATACTGAGAAAATTGATTTGAATAATTTTATAAATATTTTTTTTTTTGGGTTCTTTATTTAATTAAAACTTTGAAATAATATTTTAATTTTCATCTTAGTTTCAAGGTTTTTTATTATTTAATAAAATTTATATAATTTATCATTCCTATAATATTTTAATAAAATAAAGTATATTATTTTTTATTTCTTAAATATATTTTTTATTTTTCTTATAAAATTATTAGTAAAATTAAATTTTTTCAAAATATTTAAAGAATATCGATAAAAGTGTTTTTTAATCTTTAAATTTAATTAATAAACTAATACCTTTTTATTTTATGAATTTATTCTTTATTACTAATGATTTTACTAATGATTTTACTAATGATTTTAACTTAATTTATATTATATATTATAAAATTAATGGATAACTTGTTATATTTTAGTGAAAAATGATTTGAATCTGATTTGTAAATTTCTTTTAATAATATGAGATAATAATTTTATGGATATTAATTTTTTGGAATAATATATTTAGCCTTTTTAAGGTTTTTAATATTTATAGTTTGCTATAATTTTATAGAAACATTATACTTTTATTTTTTTATTAGAATAATTCAAATTTGTTTACATTATGAAAAATTTGTTTTTTACATTTTACTTAAATTTCTACATTTAAATCTTTTATTTTATAAATTTATCATTTTAATATTTATCTTTTAATTTGATATTTTAATAATATTTTATAAGTTTTTATCTTTATGAAGTTTTTTATATTTATTTTTTCCAATTAAACTAATTTACCAATTTTATTTTTAATTATACCAAATTTTTATATAATCTTAATTATTAAAAGATTTTAAAATAACAATTAGCTAAATAATTGTTAAAAATTTATTTAAATCTATTTACTTTTAAAATTTGCTTTAGAAATTTTATATTATTTATCATAACAAATTTATCAAATAATTTTTAAATCTTTTTAATGCTTTCAATAAATTATTTCTTTTGTTGCATAGAAAAACATTTCATTATTTTAAATTTATCAGATAAATTATTTTTAAAAATATGAATAATAATATTTAATAGTCTTTTTATTTACTTGTCTTATGGTTATTTTTTCAAATAACAATGTATTAATCTAGGTAAAAATATTTAAACTTTAATTTTAGAATTTATAATAAACCTATTTATTATTCCTTTCAATGCTTTGTTATTAGTTATCATTTTCCATTTATAAAACCATATTTATATTTTGTTTAATCTTTTTTATCCTATATTAATTAACTTTTTAGCTTTTAAATTTGAATATTCCTGTTATTTTCTTATTAATATCTAATATATTGTTAAAAACCATTTTTTAAATGATTTTAATTTAATTTTAGATTATAATAAATTTGATAATGATTATATTTTTGTTTTATATTAAAATTAATACATATATATTTATTTTATTAATTAGAAAGCATGTTTAATTTCTTATCTTTTTCGATATTTAATTTTAAGTAAAAATTGTAGGTAATATATTAAATTAAATTTATTGTCATGTAGTTTTAGAATAGTTTTATACTATTTCATTTTATTGAATGAATATTGATATAATTTAATATTTGCATACTTTAAAAAATGATTTAACTTATTTTATAAGAAGTTTATTTTATTATTAAATTGTTATTTTATTTTTTCAAATGAAAATGAAAAACTTTTAATAAAAATTAATCTTATTTTTCTGCAAAGTGACTCATTGTATTAGATTTTTTTATAATAATTAAAGATCTTTCTTTTACTGTTTTCCTGTATATTAGAAATGGTTAAATTAATTTTTTACAAAGGAAAATTTAATTTATTAAAACTTTACTCTTAATTTGATAAGGACTTATTTATCCATATATAAATGAATTTATTTTTCATAAGTTTAAATTCTTGTGATAAATTTATTAATTTATAAAATATGTTTTAATTACTTTGATGTTCAAATGATTTTTTATTTCTAAATTTCAATCCATATTTTTTATATGTATTCTAGAAAGATTCAATTGGTTGTTTCCATAATCTTTATTAAACACCTTGCTTAATAATATGTTAAATACTTTTAAATGTAATAGAACCGTTTTATAAAAGTTAATCAATATACATGTAAGCAATATGCATCTGATTAAAATAATAACCTTTTATTCTGATTAACATTAGTTAATTATAATCTATAAAACTTAGATCAAATAAGCTTTTTAATCACCTCTTTTTTATATAATCATATTAATAATCAATAAAGATATTATTTAATCATCTTTTGTTTTTGCTATTGAATTTATTTTTTTAATGAAGATAATTTTAGATTTGTAGATTTTAGTAGACTAGATTTTTAAAGATTGAATTTATTATTGTTTTGGTGAATAATTTACTAACTAATAAATGATTAAAGATTTTTCTTATTTTATAATAATTTTATTTAATTTTTGTGTAGTTAACTTAAAGTTTAAATTTATCTTTGATATTCTTCCTTATACAAACATAAACTATGCTAATATTTATTCTTAGTTTAGAGAATTATTCTTTTTTGATATTACTTTAATTATTATATTTACTATTAGTACTATTTTTTCAATATAGCTATATCATTTTTAAGTAATACTTATTTTTATTAATATTATCTTTATAAAGTAATTGAATTAATTTTTTAGTAATCTAAATTTTATTTCATAATTATCATCTATTATTGCATTTATTACTTTACTTTTAAAAATAATTACTTTTTTTTTTCAATATTATATTATAGAAAATTTCTTGATTATTATATATATTGCTCTTTTTAACTTTATATGTAAGATATTATTTTTTAATATTAATTTTTGTTTTATTATACAACATTTCTGTAATAATTTTAAATCTTATCAATTATTTTAAAACTATATTCATTCATTTAAATAAGTTTTTATTTTATCACTTTTTTAATATTTTCTATTTATTTAGATTCATATTTTATTTTATTATTTAAAAAGTAAATTTTTTATTTTAAACTATTTTTTAATTTAGATAATTATCTTTTAAGCTAAGAATATTCTTTAGAAATATATTACAAGTTTATATTTAGGCTATTATTTTAATTTTTAGTCTATTATATAATTTTCTATAAAAGATTAATTTATTAACGATAAGTTATATTTATTTTTTATAATTATTTAAATGCTTTTTATTTATTCTCATGTTTAAAATTAAGAATTTAAATTTATTTTTGATTATTCTATAATTAATATTTTAACTTATAATTCTACTATTAATATTATTTATTTTTAAATGATATCTTATGAAATTATTATTTATATTATTTATATTATTGTTATTTTTATTTATATAATTTTTAGTTATTCATTTTTTATTAATTCAATAACTATAATTAAATTTAATATTTTTATAAATTTTGATGACTTAATTTAGTTTAATAATAAATTTTCTATTTACTTTAACTTATTTATAATAAAAAATGATCATTCATTTGATTCATTTATTTATTATTTTATTTAATTATATTATTCAATTTATAATTTTATTATTGAATATCTCTTATTTCTTGATTTTTTTAATTAAAAAAGATGGAATATTTTTCAATTTATTTATTAAGTTAAAATATTTTATTTGAATACTTTTATATTGTTTATTTATTGTGATAATTATGTTACTATAATTATTTATTTTATCTTACCATTTGTTAGATTTAATAACGTGTATTCTTTTAATTATTCATATTATTCTATAATTCATAAATTAATTATTTATTAATATTTTCTAATTATTTTTTTTATCTTTTTATTAATTTCAAAATATTTTCAAATTTTTATTTGATCAAGATTTTTTATGATTTTTAAGTATTCATATTTTGCTGCATTATTTGATTCTACTTAATAAAATATTATTTCTGTTATTAAATTTATGCTATATAATTATTCTTTAACTTCTATTTATTTTAGATTTATTTATTTTTACAGTATTCTAATTATTTATATAAATTTTTATTTAACTATTTAACTTAGCACAATTATTTATTTTTATTTTCTAATTACTTTTTTATATATTAATTTTAATTTTTAACAATTTCTAACTGTCTCTTAACAACCTAAATAATCTATCTCTACTACTAAGTCTATAATTTCTGTTCCTATTAAATAATTTTACATCTCATCTACATTTTTTATTTAAATAATAATTTCTATCTTTAGTTTTGCAATTGCACTTATTTATATTTTCCCTTCAATTAATATTTCTGTAATTATAGTTTTTTAATATATTATTAATTACTCTTATTTTCTAATATTTCTATTTCAAAGGATTTAATTTTTGCATTTAGTTATGATATCTATGTACTTAATTTATCAATTTATATGAAACAATTACTTATTGTATCTTAATAATTACTATTAAAAACATCTATAATAATCTACTTTATCCTTAAATGAATGTATTATCTTGTAATAAATTGTCCTTTCATTGTGTTTAATATTTAATCTGTAAGAACAACATCAAAAATAGATAATAATGATTTTTAAAGAGATGATTAATACATCTAAAGAATATTCTTTTTATTTTGAAGAAGTGTTTATTTATTTCTTTTGCTCATTATAATACAGTTAAAATAAATATAATATCAAATTTATAAAAAATCTAAATTAATTTTAATTTTAGATATTAAAAACTAAACTGAAATAGTCACATTAAATCTATCAAATATATTTCTTTAATCATTTCTGAAATATACTTTAGATTTATTTTTTAAACTACTATTTTTTTTAATTTATTCAATTGATAATTAAACTTTAGTCTATAAATTATGAGACTATAAAAATAAACCAATATAAGTAGATTAAATAGCAATGATAATAGCTTTATCTTTAGCATTCTTATTTTTGAAATATAAATATGTATGATATTGACTTGAAACTCTACTTGCCTCTCTTGCCATTCTATTCCTATAATTCATTTTATAACATATTCTATTTAATTATTGTTTATTAAATTATTTCCCTAATGACTATATATCTAATGAACTTGCTAATAACCTATGTACTAATATATCAGCATATCTTCTAATAGGAGATGTAAAATGTGTATATAATTAGCAAGAAAGACCAAAATGTGATAACTATTAAAGGCAAAGGTCACCTGTACACTTATATTAAGCTTCATTCATACATCTTGTTGTCAGCATTTTTATTATATTAGATATATATTTATCTTTTTATTAAAAAACTTGATTTAATGAATCTGATAATTATTTTTTAGTTTAAAATTTAAATTGAATTCCTTTTGATGATAAAAGTTATTTTAATTTGGTTAATTTTTATATTCGTGGTTTTTAATGTTTCCTTAATATTGATAATGAAGGATATCTCTTATATATATATTTAGCAGCTTATATATTAGCCAATAACATAAATTATTATACTAAATGATTAGTTTATATTATTTAATACTTTTTTATTTGCTAAATATCTTCATTACTTTCATTAAAAAAGAATTTTAATTGAGTATTGGCTAATTCAAAAGTTTATCTATTTTGTCTTAAAGATTGTGATATCTTTAATAATCTTTTTATAGAAAGTGCTAATTAAGTCTTATTAGATTAATCATCAACAATAGTTTGTGCCTAAGCATAAGTAAATGCTTTTTTTGAACAAATTATCGATTTACAAAATTAAGACTTAACTAATTTAAATTCTTTATTAAATTAACAAATACAAGAAAAAGTTAATCTCTCACGTCCCTAAACTAAAGAACAAATATTTTATGTTAATAATTTAGGCAACATATCAGTTCTTTTATCAATTAAATAAACAGTAGTACATCTATTAGCAGCTTATTTATCAATAGCTTTGCCAGATACTACAAAATGACTAACATCGGCAATATGTACACCTACTTGATAATTACCATTTTATAATATGGTACAATGTAATGCATCATCAATATCTTTACATCCTGGAGGATCTATACTACAAATATTATATTATCTAAAATCAAATCTTTTATTTATTTATTAATGAGTTGGAATCCATTTTTATTTTTATTATGGAAGACAGTTTATTACTTATTAATTAAATTAATCTATTTAAACACCATGCTCCAATAACACTATTTTATTTTATATTTATTTGACTCCTACTTATCCTATCACCTAAATTAATTTAGCAATTGGATATTCAGATATCTAAGGCCAATCTATAAACCTACATTTAATATATTGCTTCTATAGTGATTTTTAATATGGGATGATGAATTTAGGGTAATTTTTATTATAAGGATTTAATAAAACCATTTATTATGATTGCTTTTATGATGTTATAACACCATAAAAATAATTTATTTTTCTTTAGTGAATGTTGATAAGTTTAGCTGTTGGTATTTTTAATGATTTAAATAGTTTTTATGAAAGAGATTGCTAAAATACTGTTTATTCTTATTATAATGGAATTTCAAAATCTTATTGTTTATTTTACCATTTTTATTCATTTTATAATTAAATGTAAACAATATCACCATAAAGTGCTTTTTTACTTTAATAGAGTTTAATAGTTATAAATTTATCATTTACATTGATTACTACTTTATTTTAAAAATATTTCCCTTTTATATATTTACCTTCGTTTATTCCCTATTATATCTATTAATTAATCTTTTATTCCTTATTAAATAATTTTTATAATAGAAAATTATTTTTATAAATATTGGGCATTTCTAAATTATAAATTGATATTCTTTGATATTTGCTATTTTCAATTTAAATTGGAATAGCTTTTGTCACAATTATTAGCTTACATTATAATTAAAGATAATGAGTAGATAAATAATTAAAAATATCTTAATTATTTACATATTAATTAGGATAAATATAAATTTTCTTATTATTGTGCTTTTAATAAAACTTTTTAAATTCATTATACTCAAATATTGATTATTACTTCAATTTAATTACACTTTCTTGTAATATAAGTATATTTATAATTGGACTATTTTAAATAATCTATCTATAATTTAGTAGGCACTAATAATCAAATAAATAAATTTATTGATTTGATTTTTAAAATAATGACATGCTAGATATATTACATAATTTGCATTCGTTAAGTCCACAAGTAATATCATTTCGGATATAATTATATGAATGCTTGTATCCTACATAATTCCTTAATGATTTTCTGGGCTAAATCTTCATAATAATATAAAATATTCATTTATGATAAATAATATTTGTTGAAGTTTGTCTTCTTAAATCTTATAAACTATTTTTTTTAATTAATAATGAATCTAATAAATTGATTTTAGATTCTAATTCTTTAATTTATATTTATTTATCTTGTTTATATTCATCAAATAATTGCTTTACTCGTTTATTCTCAACTTTTAATGATTAGAATGCAATTTTTTGATTTTAATAAATTTATTTCTTTTAGAAATGTTAATTTTTAAATTTTATTTAATTCAATTTAATTTCTTATTTACACTTTTATTTATAAAAATTAATTTAACCTTATTTCTTTTTAACTATATTTTATAAATATTAAATTTATTAAATTCTTGTTAATTTTTATTGATTTGATAAGTGAACTTTTTAATTAAGATACTAATTTTATTTAATTAATTCATTAATTTTAATTTTTTAATTATAATTAGACTCAAATAATTATGTTATTTGTAAATTTTAATTTTCCAATCTTTTTAATTTTTTATGAATTGATTTTAATTATTCCTATAAATTCACAATATTCTAATTTTTTAAATATAAATTTTATTTAAGTTGATTTATATTATTTTAATGACTATATAATTATTGCTTTTGTGTATTTATAGTATTATTAAACAACTAATTTTCTTTTTTTAAAGTAACATTTTTAGATTCTATTTATTCTAAATAAGATTTAAATTTTTATATTTCAATGAGGAATTATTGTGTTTACATATTCTTTTTATGAATTATATTTTGAATATTCATTTTTTATTCACTTTATGTTTACTAAATTTTAATATTTAATTATTTTATTTTAAATCTTTATTATTTTAAATTAAATTCCAGATATCTTATTTTTTATTATAGTTTTTCTATAGTTAATTCATTTTATCCAATGACATTCTATAATTTTTTAATTTTATTATTATATTTTTTTATTTATTACCTAAGAATATCTAAATTCGATTACAATTCTATATTATTTTTATTATTATGATTATTCTACTTTTTCAAGTTTTCAATTTATATTATATATAATTTATTTTATTCTTCTCTTCTATATAAAGTAACTAATATTTATTGATATTTTTATTAAGCCAATTTATTTTATTATTTCAACTTATTATATTCATTATTTAATTATATCAATTATGAAGATTTATCTTAATTCTTATTAATTAAATTAAATATTTAGTTCTATTTTTTATGAACTTATTCAAAAGTCATCTTCATTTTATTTGATATTTTATTAAATAAAAGTATAAAGTTTTTATTTTATTTTTCTATTTAGTTAATATGTTAATTATTTTCTTGTCTATAATTATCAAAAAATTAATTAATCTAAATCATTTAAGCCTGTTTCTATAAATTTATTTCTTTTATTTTCTATTAATAAATAGAAATCTTAATTCCTTAATTATGTAATTTCTATTTATTTAACTAAATTAATTAATTCCTATTTTTCAATGAATCTTTAATTTCTTAATATTACTCTTTAAGCTATTAATTATCCTTACCCATTTTCTCTATTTGATATCTTAATTAAGCATTCCACATTACAATTTAATTATTTTATTGTCTTAATTCTCCTAATTGAGTTTAAACTTAATTAATCTTTTCCATTTCTCTATAATAAAACTATTAACTTCCTTTTTCAATCTCTCCCCCAATTTTAAAATAACTTTCATTTTGAACAATATCCTCTGCTACTAATGTCTTCTTTCTTAATTAATCAATTTCCATCTTGACATAATCAATGACTTATCTACACTGATTATAGACTTATTTAAAGTTTTAAATGTATAAAAGACTTTCCATAATTAAATCACATTTATGTGAAATCCATAACACAAACTCTTTTTTCATTTAAATTTAAATGAGATTATCAATACATTAACAAATGTTTATAAATCAATTTATTAAAAAAGAAAAATAATACAGGGAAGTTTATACATCTAGAAAAGTAGATAATATTCAGAAGATAATTGAATAACAAAATGATGCAAAACAATTTAAAATATATTTTTTAACACATAGAGCTAAAATAATATAGTATTTAGTTCAATAATTAAATGATTGATAAATAAATAAATGTAATAAATATTATTACCATCAATTAAAAAATGTGTACATAAATAAATTCATAAAATTTATCCTCATCAATTTAAATAATTACCTAACCCAAAATTACCCATTTTTACTTAAAACGGTATCATAATAAAATTAACTTAATCAAATAAATAAAAAGCATTGACTGTTGATTAATAACCATTTGTTTTATTAATGACTCATTATAAGGGTATACATTTATTAGTACTCAATAGATATGTTTAAATAATATGTAAAGTCATAATTGATAAGAATACATGGATGGGTCTTCTTTTTGGAAATAAATGTATTGTATATTAAAGTTAATAAATATTCATTGGACATAAATATGGTATTAGAGTTACTAAAGTAGGCAAATAATTATAAGGAAGGTATCTTTGTTAAGGAATTAATTAATAATGGTTAGAAATGTAAAGAAAGCTAGATTAGTTCGTGAATTGATTATTATATATATAATATTTATATGAAATATAATTTTATGCGAAATTAGAATTAAAATGAAAGATGCAAAGGTAAAATATTTAAGAAACATTTTATAAAAACTAAACCAAAGATTAAATTATAAAAAATTGATAATGTTTATGAAAGTATTATGTAAAAAATCAATGTAAATTTAAAAAATTAATAAAACAGATATACTCTTTTATATGAAAATGAATTAAATAAACATGAAAAAATTCATAAATAAAAAAAAATTCCTATTATTTAAAGTGAAATTGTGGATTAATTAAAAATTATTTATTAAAAGAATATTTAATAAAGAATGGCATTAGAAAAATAGTTAGAACTTCAAAAAAGAATTCTTTAAATTGAATAAAGTTAAACATAAAAAATGAATAAAATATTGAAAAAAAAAATTGTTGAAAGATGTCTAAATGATAATATTTTATAAAGTCGCTTAAAAAATAGATAAGAATAGTTAAAAAAGTTATACAGAAAGAAAATGATTTCTAAAAATTTGCCAAATACATTATAAAAAATAGTTGAATATTAAATATAAAAGAGAAGAAGAGTTACAGTTGACTATAATTGATTTAAATACACAAATATATATATATTATTTTATTAATTAATATATTATAATGTATAATAGAAATAGGTCAAGGGATATTTAAAATCACAATAAATATTAAAGATACTAAAGGTATGATAGAAATGATAGAAGGGACTACAATTATAAATATAGAAATGATTATAATCACTATGATTATAATAAATATTCTAAAAATAGACCATCCCCTAAAAAATATCAAAAGAATTTCAATTTCACTTTCTCGAAAAATAAATCACCATAGAGAGAAAGTAAGAAATAATACATTTAAAATAATTAGAAAATACTATAGGAGACCCAATCTACAAAATCATTCAATAAACTAAACTAATTATTGACCATCAAATAATTTAATTCAAATTTTATGTTTGGAAGTTGCGTTAAAGATTTGATCAATAATCAAATCTAAAGAATACAAAATAATCAGTCTTAAATTAGATTAAGGAAAATTTATAATTAGGAACTTAATATATTTGAATTAAATTAGTCCAACTTTTAAAATGCAAAGAATTTCTAGATAAAATAAGAACAGGCTACAAGGAAAGTTATTATAAAGCGTAAAAAGATGAAGTTTCTTTAAAACAAAATTAATAAATCTCCAATTAACTAAAAAATAGGTATTATAAATCAACTCTATTCACAATTGACTGAATAATTACAAGATATGTCATTAAATAATCACAGAATGCAATAAATTGCATCCAATTATAAAAGATGATGATAATATGATTATTAAATTGATTATTTAAAAATGAGTGTATATAATTTATATGCTTATATTATATTCCAAAGATAAAAGACAATTTTAGTATAATATAAAATAAATAAATAAATTAACTAAATGCAGTGGTTTAATTAAAAAGATTTTAGATGATAGTAAATAAATGCAGATTTAGTTCGTACTCAATTCTTAGTAAATAAAACATTTTTTATAATTTGTTTAATTATATAAATAATAAGAATTTCCACGTATTTAGGCACCAATGATAAATGATATAAAATATCCCCCAAAAATTAAATAATACTTAAAAAATAAGTAAAATAAATTAATAGAATTGATCAAATGTTCTTCATATTTATAAGCATAAAATTGGAAATTACTTTTAATTTCATATTTCATGTAAATTATAAGAAAATAATAAAATTATGATATAATAAAGAAAATGGGTTTAAATGCATAAGGAGATGATAATCTCTAAAAATAATTAATGGAGACTTATCTAAATTTATAGTTAAAAAATTGATGACATATATAACCATTAATAAATATTTATGACAAAAACAAAAGGTTAGATTTACGCTGGTAATGATTGGGGTGATAAATTAAGTTTTACTGTGGGAAGTAGTTACATGAGTGGATTTTTAATAGGATTTTTTAAAGGATTATATTTAGGTTTTCCAAGATCAACAAAATTGCCTAAAAAATTAGCCATGAATAATTTTTTCAATTCTTTAGGAAAATAAACAAGCAGATTTGCTAATGCTTTTGGAGGAGTTAGTTTAATTTATTATTTAATGGCAGGAACATTAAATTTATTGTTGTAAGATTAATTAGCTAGTTTTTCATATATACAAAAAAATATGTTATGTGGAGCATTAACTGGATCAGTTTATAAATCTACTCTTGGTGTTGTTCCAGCTTGTGTAGGAGGATTATTAGGAGCTGTAATGGTTGGCTCATTGACTGCAACAATAGATTATTTAAATAGTCAAGGAAAAATAGGGTTTTAAATCAAATTTTGAAATTTATCATTTAATCAATCATTGTTCATTATTTTATTCTTCATTTTATTTTTGCTAAACTGGCTCTTATGGAGGGAAATTTGGTTCTTTGAATTATGTTAACTATATTTATTAACTTTGAATATCTCTTGGTTTCGAAGGAAAATAACTTTTAAATGTGGATTTTATCCCATATCCGAAATAAAAATTTGTCCATTGTCCTTCATTAAATATTATAAAGGAACCTTTCCAAGACTGATTTTTCATTAAAATAATTTATGTTCCTACTTTGTTTAATATCCAATATGGTAAATCTTTACTAATAGGTTTAAGTCTTTCTTCAAAAGGATCTAAACTTTCTATTTTTTTCATAACTTAAGTTTAATCTTGATCTCCCTCAATCTATGGTTTAAGATGAGTAGTTCTTCCATTCATCAATAAATTCGGAACATAATGAACCCAATTCTATTTTTTAGATAAAAAGTCTTAATTTGGTAATTTCCATTATTATGTTGGATCTACTTATTTAGGATCATCAGGATTTATAGTGTACATTGTTCTTGGGACTAAGCATGAACTTGTTTAAATACGAACAATTTGGCATTTTAATAAATGTTTTTAATAACCATCGAAAAAAGGATTAGTAACTACTTTCTTATTGAGTTTTCCTGTAAATATGTATTTAATCTCTCTTGAGCAAATCATTTGAGAAGGAGTTATGATAGGTAATTAAATCCAATCCTATAATAATGAATTACAAACCCAATAATTCATTTTATTAATACCTGTTCCTTTAGTTTATACTTAAGGAGCCAATTATTGTTATTGTTATTCTCCTCCATCAGCAATTCCCTCTGCCACAAAATAATCTTTTTCCGAACAGAATATCTTTCCCCAAAATCTAACTTGCTTTGCACTTTTAGTGATAGCTAATTTAGTTAATGATTTCATTAAGAAATAACCTTATTATTCATTCAATCCTTTTCCTATTTTATTTAATAATATGAGCATAGAATTAAAATCTGGTATAAAACCTGATGGGCCTGCTTCTTGTGGTTATTATTAAGTGCCTACATTTAGTTTCCCAATTGTATTTTCTATATTTTTAATCATATTTTCATCATATTTAATCTTTTTAGGAACGCTTTATTTAAGAAGTTATCTTTTCTTCATTGATACATTTTCAAATTGATCATAAAATGAATTACTTTTAGTGTATAGCAATTACTATAATACTTTACTTAAATGACTTGAAAGCTATTTATTATTCTTTAAACCATATTCTTACTTCAAATTCATAAATAGATATTCTGATATATTATAAATTATAAATATGATGATTCTGCTATTTATTAGTTTTGTTTATACTTCTATTATTGCTATCAATAATACTAATCTTGCAGTGTTAGGTAATTAAGATTCTATTTATTTTACTTATAGTACTTATTAATATTTATTAATAGTCATTTATGATTAATAATTTAAATAAAATATTGTTTTTTATTCTGATAGTAAATTCATATATAAAGGAAAAATAGATTAACATAATATATTCACTAAATTTTAATAAAATAAAACTAAAGTAATTAGTAAATAAATTTATATTAATAAAAATTAAATTAATGAAGCTAAATTGTTTAATTTTGAATAATAAAAAATTTATCCTTTTTGTGTCTATCCAAATGTTCATAGTAATACAAATCTAACATTAGGATGGAAAATTTGTTCAAATTTTCATACATTTAAGTAAATAACAAAAAATAAGTATTCTGATATTTTTGTTGGAAATTTAATTTATACTTCCATAGTACGATCAAATATAGATAATTTCTCATATTTTAATTTTTCAATATACGGAAATTCAGAAGGTAGTATAATTGATGGAAAATTTAGTTTTACTGTTTATATAAGAAAATTAAATCAATATATAGTTTAAACTCCTATTGATTTCTAGATAAGAATAAAAATTGGTATTTCTAATTAAAAATATGATTTATTTTATTTCTGGAAAAATAAATAATAATTAGTATATAATATTTCTGATCATTATTGTTATAATAACTAAAAATGTGATTCTGATATATTACTTGGAGGTAAAAATAATATTTATATTAATTATAATTATCTTACTAATAATAAAATGCTTATTAAAATTAATAGATATTTAATTTCTATAGATAAATTCGATTAAAGTATTTTAAAATTTCAATAGAAAATATTTTGTATATAATTTCATTAGAAGATTTAATAATTTTAATAAAATTATTTTGATAAATATTAATGCTTTACTTTATAATCATTATTACTTCAATTAGCATTAATATTAATCTTAATTATTTATATTTGATTATTTATATTATATATAATTTAAATTATGCAATTTAAATAATGGGTAAACATATATAAAAAGAATAATATTAAATAACATCAATTTATAAATAGTTTAGATAAGATCATGTCATTTAATAAAGATGAAAATTTTATTATTTAAACATCTTAAGTTCAAAAAATAATTGAGAAAACATTAATATAAAATAAAAAATAATAATAAAATACTTTATAATCATTAAAAAAGCTTAAAACATAAGTAAAAAGTTTTAATTCAAAAATTGTCAATATCAAAAAAGATTCAAAATATTTATTAGATATATAACAGAGTGGATAAAAAGTAGAAAACTTTTTATAGACATTTAAATAATTGATGGCAATGAAATGGCAGTAAAATTCCAAAAAATAGATAAATTTATTTGAATGGTTATAAAATTTTTAAAATAAAATAGATATTCATTATAATCAAAAAGATAATAAAATAAAAGATGTGAAAGTCAGAATAAAAGAAAATCAATATTAATAATAAGATTTCACATAAAAGAATATTTATGATACTAGAATATCTAGTATATAGCATAAATTAAAGACACTTTCTTAGTAAACATAATTAATATAAAAATAATTATCTTTCATGGGAAAGTATTTAGGATTAGATTAATAAGAATATAACATGTTTTTGTTTTTATAGAGAAAATAAAAGAAAAATAGTTTAATATTGATTAATAAAATGATGGAACAAATGATAAATAAGTCTTAAGGTTAATGTCTATAAATTATCAATAAACGAAAAAAACAATTGAATTTGCAAGAGAGAAAGAAGGAAATTATTAAATTGTATAAATAAGCAAAAAAATAACTAAATGAAATAGAAATATTAAAATATTAAAATAAAAATTAATCAAATCAAAAAAATGATAATTTAATAAAGAATCAAAAAAAATAATAATAAGTAAAGAAAAAAACGTAACAAATGAAAGCATGGAAGTAAAAAAAATAATTTGAGAAATAATTATAATT
Source organism: Lipophrys pholis (assembly GCF_963383615.2). Taxonomy (NCBI): domain Eukaryota; kingdom Metazoa; phylum Chordata; class Actinopteri; order Blenniiformes; family Blenniidae; genus Lipophrys; species Lipophrys pholis. The sequence continues at coordinate 578 of NW_028291842.1, read as the reverse complement.
AATAAAAAAAATTTAATAGTAATAAAGAGAAAAATAAAGGAGATAATATTTAAAATAAGCAAATAAAAAGAAAAAGATATAACTTTCCAGATATAAATAAAAATTAAAATAATAATAATAATGTTAAACTATAAAAGAAATTAAAACATCTAAAATATCTAAATAGGTAAAACAAAATATTTAATAACGAGAAAAATAACTTTTATAAAAAAAAATGAAAAAGTTAAAATAATAAAAATAAAAGAAATACCTCTAAACTATGAGAATATAATAATAAAAAGAAAAAAAGAAAATACGATGGTCATATGTAGGCTCAAAATTAGATTAATAAACAACTACAGTAAAAGAAAAAAAAGAAAAAAATTTGATGGTACAAATTGTAAATAAGGATAAACATTCGGTGCTCATTTATTTACTAATGTAGGTAGGGCTATTCCATAATGGAGAAAATAATTATGAATCTAATATTAATTTAGAATAATAATATAATATATGATGATCAAATAAATTATTTGGGGGTGGGGTTGGGGTTGGGGTTGGGGTTGGGGTTGGGGTTGGGGTTGGGGTTGGGGTTGGGG
>NW_028291843.1:0-14358 GCF_963383615.2 Lipophrys pholis | reverse complement strand
CTTCACTTATTGTAAAACCTTATTATTGATTTTAATTCAGAGTTTATCTTTTCCTTATTCTTTATTTTTAGACATTAATTAATAGGTTGATATTATCACTCTTTCTGAAATCTATTCCTTGTATTTTTTTTAAATTATTAATTTTTTTATTTACCCGGGCTAATTAATGAATTTTAATTTTTTTTGTCATTAGAAGTTTAATAATTAAAAATTTTAGAATTTTTTCTATAATAATAATTGAATCATAAAATTCTTCAGTAGCCTGATCAATCGAAGTGATTGCAGATGGCGCTGTTAATTAATATTTTCCCTTCCTATTGTAGCCTTAATATTTTCTTTATTGGGTTGGCTAATTGCCCTTTGTTGTAATTGTCAATTCCATTATTTTTTCTAATTTACCATCATTGTTGTCGTAGCCTCAATATTTTCTTTATTGGACTCTTATTTACCATCATTGTTGCCTTAACCTCATTTTCTTTAATTGGATTGGTTAATTGTCAATTCCATTATTTTTTCTTATTTACCATCATTGTTGTCCTAACCTCAATATTTTCTTTGCCAATTCCAATTAATTATTTTTTCTATGCATTATTGAATATATTATTTTTTTAGTTTAATTTATTGAATTTATTTTTATAGTTTAAGTTGTTAATTCTCTAATTATAATTTTTCTTTCATACATGTAGAATTTATAATTAGTTAACTTGGGATTAGTTCATCTGAGAGTTATTCAACTGTTTGCTAGTGACATATATTGTTTATTTTTAGTCATTTAGAATTTGTAGTTAAATATTTAAATTGTCATATTTATATCTCAAATAATTTACTAAGTTACTCAAAGTTCTTCTATAAGTTTGTTTTAAACTTATTTATCCTAAGTTTGATCAACCATAAATTAATTTTAGGGAATATACTTCTAGAGTCTATTTTTTAGTAATTCCAATTTGCCGCTAAATTCAGCTATTAGATTCCTCAGACCTTTATTTTCTTACTTCAATTACTAAATGTCCTTATCCCTTTATTTATATGTTTCTATACATAAATATACATAATTGAAAATCTAATTAACAAATATATATAATTATTTAAATATTTTATAATATTTATGATAATATATTAAAAGTTTGCTTTTAATATATTTAAATATAAAATAATAATTTATAAATTAAAAAAATAGTTTATAAAATATACAATATCTATCTAATTTATAAATAAGATGTTTTTATTATTAAAAATTTATTTATCATAAAATTTATAAAACTCTTAAAATGATAAGAAAATTAATTAATAATTTTAATTAAAATATCTATTAGTAAATTTTTTAATAATAAAAAATTAAAAAAATTTTTTTTCAAAATTTGAATTTTTTTGATTGAACATTTTTTTTATGGAATATGAACGATTTAAGAGTTTAAAAAACAAAAAAAAAAAAAGTTGAAAAAAAATAAAATTGGAAAAAAAAACTTGCCCAGCGAATCCATTCCTATAGAAATAGGATTCGCTGGGCAACTTTTTTTTTCCAATTTTATTTTTATAATTTTTTAAATTTTTTTTTTTCCTTATACTCTTAAATCATTTATATTCTATAAAAGAAGTATTCAATTAATAAAACTCAAGTTTAGAAAAAAAAATTTTTTTAATTTTGAAAAAAAATTTTTTTTTAATTATTTTTTTTTTTCATTTAAAAATATAAACTATCATTAATATACAAATTTTTTATTATTATACAATCTATTAATAGATATTTTAATTAAAATAATTAATTTATTTTCTTATAATTTATATAGTTTTATTAATTTTTGTTTAAATAAATTTTTAATATTAAAAATATCATATTTATAAATTTGAGTTATTATATATTTTATAAACTATTTATTTAATTTTATAAATTATTATTTATATTTAAATATATTAAAAGCAAACTTTTAACATATTATCATAAATATTATAAAATATTTAAATAAAGATATATATTTGTTAATTAGATTTTCAATTATGTATATTCTATTCACCATAAAAATTTTTAGATTTATTCATCTACATTTTGGAATATTTTTTGTTGCCTCTTTTCTTCAACAAATTGAGTAAATAAGCATTTAGAGAGTCTCCTTTAATGTATTTATGTACCACATCCCTCCAGTTTTTCTTCTTACAAAATCTGCACCATCTAATATTTGTTAATTTAATCAACTTCGGTAGAGGCATATGATGTCAGTAGTCCTATAATATCTGATAGATTTTTTATACCCCTTTTATTGATTTTTTTAGTTCAAATTTTTCATATATTTATAAATCAATATTATCTTATAATAAAATATCTTATGTATAGATTAGAGTTATTATAATTTATTTAATTTTATAATTTAATATTTTCTATTTAAATATATTAAAAGCATACATTTAATATATTATCATAAATATAATAAAATATTTAAATATATATATATTTGTTAATTTTTCATTTATATATATTATTAATTAATGAATTAAAAATATAAAAAAATATTTAGTGTGATTGGGATTGCTGCCTCTACTTTGATATTATTTAAAATAGTAGATCATTGGCAGTATAAGAAATAAAGTTTGATAGTAGTTGATCCTGATAAAATATAAAATTTTACAAAATAAATAAATTATTTAAGCATTATCTATTTATTAAAACAGGTTCTCAATTCTTTTAGAAATAAATTCTTAATAACAAGTAAATTTCATAAAAAGTATTTTCAATTAGTATCATTTTTATCTCTCAAAAGACGCATTAAACTCTAAATAAAATCCTTTAAATAAAAAATTAAAATGGTTTTTTAACTGTAGTGATAAATCACTTGGAGATAATTAAACTATACATTCTGGATTAGTAACAACTTTAGTTGATAATAATTTTGGAGTTTTGGGGTCAATTGCAGCAGGATTTATTCCTGTAGCCACTGTTAATTTGCAATGTGAATTTCAAAAAAATATTAAAGTAAATGAAACAAATATATTAAATTGTTAAATATAAAAGATAGAAAATAGAAAAATTTATATTAAAAGTACAATTTTAAATGATCAAGATTAAATATGTTGCTAATGTAAAGGCTTAATGATAAAGGTAAATTGGTAAAATAAATAAATGTCTAAATTAATAAATCAATTAATACATTATTTTTATTAATAAAAATGAATATATATATATATATAGATTTCATTTATGCTTTTTTTTTATAGATATTCTTATAATGTTAAATAATTAAATTTAGATTTCTTCTTCTAAAATATTGATTTGTAAAAAATTAAATCCATATTTTTTAAACATATTTTACATTTTATTTTATTTGTTTTATATTATGGATGCTTTTTTTAATGTAATATATTTTTATCTTAAATATATTTGACATAATTACACAAAATGGATGTAAATTGTATCTTTAATTTTAATATATTAATTACAAAAAAGAAAATACTTATTTGGGCAATAAATGCATTCCTATATTATATAGTTTTTATTTTACAAGAATAACATATATTGGTGAAATCATTTATACGATAGCAATATACATTTTTTAAATTTATTAAAAGACTATATTTTATTATTGAAACATTTTAGCATGTGATATAATTCCTTTTCTTTATTTAATATTATATATTTATTATTATTTATTGAAATAAATTAATTTAAATAAATTTTTATATTAATATAGAGATAAATTTTTCATTTAATTATTACAAATAATTTTAGAATTTTTCCAAATACAATAAATTAATATTTTTTAGTAATAATTATTATAATAATTTATATAAAATTCTTTAAGAAAATTATATTAATTTGAATTGAGACACTACATTGGACTGAAGATGCTACAATTACGAATAGTCCTCCTTGATTCTTATAGTCAGGGAGTAGACATCGCTATTCAAATTCCCATCTGTCGATTATCACGGATGATTATTATTAAAATTCTTTAAAATTTATTTTTAAATTTCTATCTATTCTATTTCATTAAATGTATATTATTTTCTGTTAATAAAGTAGCTATTAAAATAGAATTTTTATTAATTTTGCTTATTTAAAACGTATAGAATTCAATTTTTATATATTATGACCAGGAATGTATTTTTTTATTTCCAGATTAATTAATAGAAAAATTTTATTATTCATTTTATAATTTTAACAATAATAATAATAATAATATGATCAATTTTCCCATTATCTTACTAAGCGCCTCCCCTCACTTAGCAAGACTTTTTAAAAGTCGAAAACTTAATTAATAATTTTTTGATTGCATTTATATAGTCCTTTAAAATTTATCTGTTCATTATTGTTCATTATGAAATTTCAAAAATCAATATATTATTAAAAAATTTACTATTAATATCTAAGCGAACAAAAACACTTGTCAAATTAATAATTATATAATCATGTCTTTACCAATAATTAAGGCATGGAACTGATTTTTAACATTGCTCCACACCATCTGCCTTTTGAGTTCATTTACCCATTTGTTGATCGGGTTAGGCCAGAAGAGGTTCCTGAGTGTCCATCCGTTATAATAGACATATGGAGATTTGAATATAGATGTCTGCTCCTTAAAATAATATTAATTAATAGAATGCAAAAAACATTTTAATATCTTCCTATCCCTAAATATATTGCAAAAGGTCTTTAAACTTTGGGAATATCTCATCCAACATAAGTACAATAAAAATGTTGCAAATTATTAACTTAAAATATAAAATTCAATTTGCTTTGCATATCGAAATCAGGAACAGGTAAAACACTTTGCTATTTTCTCATTTTATTATAAAGATTATTAAAAAAATAAAAAATATTATCAAGTAATGTACTTATTCTATTACCAACAAGATAGCTCGCAATACAAGTTTACAACGTTTTTTATAAATTATTGTAACATATTATAAATATTGATGATGATAATAATAAACAACTTAAAAATATAAGAGTAATGATGGCTATAGGAGGTATTAGTATAGATTAAAATAAAAAGAAAGTAGCATATTAATAAGATAATATTATAATTGGCACTCATGGAAGGATTAATTAATTAATTAATAAGAAATTAATTCAACAATAAAATATTTAGTTTGTAGTTATAGATTAATTTGATAAGTTTTTGATCAATGATTAAAAAAAAATAATTAAAATGTTTAAAAAAGTTCAATATAAATCTAAAAATATCTTATTTTTTTCTGCTACTTATACTGATTAAAGTATTCTCTTCCTATAAAAATATATTAAATAATTTTAGAAAATAATAATCACATAAAAAATATAAAAATTAGATTTTGATGTAAAAATCTAAAATATAAAAATATTTTATAATACATAAAATTAATTTAAATAAAAAATACTAAATATAAAATAAATGCTATCTAAATTATAATTTACAAAATGTTTAATATTTTATAATAATAGAGTTTAAGGTTAAAAATTATTCCTTTATTTATCATAATAATTTGATATATAATTTCTTCATTCATCATTAGGCCAAATTGCAAGATTATCATTTCTATCAAAATTAAGTCGAATTAAAATAATTATTTCATCAGATTTATTAGCTAGAGGATTTGACTGCAATGATATAGATTTCATAATACAATGGCAATATCCATAATATTAATAGGATTTTTGGCATAGAGTGGGCCGAGCAGGACGTAGAGGGCAGCAGTCTATAGCTGTTGGGTATGGTTAATGGAAAAGTTAAAAATATGAAATTTAAAATAAACTTTTTAATTTATAGTAAGCTAATAATTATTTAATTAAAAAAACTTATGATAAAAGGTTAAACAATAAACTTGAAATTATTAATTTATAAGAGCATGTAGTGTAAATTGGTAAATGGATAGATTATGATTAATAGAAGTAAAAATTATTAAATTATAAATATTATGATGATGATAATAATAATTTGTAAATATAATAGATTGATTACAAGTTATAAGTATAAATATCATAATTTTATAATTGTGCTTATTGCAGATAGATTATGCTAAATGCTAAATAAAATCTTGGTTACTAATTTGAAATATTAAAATATTATGATTGATTTAATGTTTATACAAATTATTAAAAAAATAACTAAATAAAAAATATTATTTTTTGGGTTAAATAATTTTACAAACACGACAATTAATAAACTTATTTAATCTAATTACGAACTTCAAATTATCAAAATTGCAAATTAAAAATATAAATAATACTCTAATAAAATGAACATTTACTAAATTAAATCAAACCCAAAATAAAATATTAAATAATAATGGAATAAAATCCATTAATTAATAAAACATAATAAATATGATATTGGAATAGTAATGAATTTTGGGTTAATGATTCCTGCATTTATAATATAAAGTCTTTCTAATAATGTATTCATTTTGCATCCTTCTTTGCTTCCTAAGTATAGAGGAGCTGCGCCTATTGAGCATGCTCTGATAAATGGATAAAATTAGACAGGAATTAGTTTTACCTAAATTTCTAAAAATAAATTTGATTGTGGGAAAATAATAATGCAAAAAAAAATAAATATTTCTAAAGAAGATAAATATTCTGATATATTTAACTTATGTAAATTAAAATTTTAATAAGAAATTATTGAATTTATATAAAATAGAAATTAATATACTAGAATTTAACAAAATTAGTAATTATCAAGTAAAGCCCCTAAAATTAAATATTAAATGACTTTTGTGAATTGGAATGATTAATCAATTAATATTATAAATTATTATAGAGCTTTTTTTAATAACTTTCATTTAAGAACAAGAATAAAATTTAAATAAAAGAATTTTAATTTAATAATTAATGATATAAAATAAAGCTAATTAAAAAGATAAGGAAAATAGGGTCATGCTGTAATTATCAAAAAATAAATCTATGTAAAATGTAAAGATAAATGGGTGAAAATAATAGTAAGGTAATAAAATAAATCTTTCATCCTTACAGGAAATCTATTTAAATCTAAATTTAAAAATGATATAAATTTATACTAATTATATTGATGAAATTCAATTAAGTAATATTAATCCAATGATATAAATTAAACTAAACAAATGCAAAGCAAAATTAAATTCAAAGCAAAATACTTAATCATGTTTTTGTGTAAGAGTTCCTTAAACCTCTTAAGGAGATCCTAATTTATAAGCTACACAAATAGTTGCTACTCTATTTATAAACTGAAAGTCTAAACTATCGAAAGTAAGCAATTTTCTAAAAAAATGTGCATAATAGTATTAAGAGGTAGCGCCAGCATTAATTCCAAAAACGTTATTAATATTAGTTAATTACTTAAATTCTATGCTAGAACTATTATCAGGATAAATATTATCTATAGATTGACCAAATGATATATAATCACCAGATAAAGGAGTTCCATTAACAAAAGTAACAGCATTGATATCCTGATTTAACATAAAGTTATTATTATTGCCAAATGCACACCAAAATACGAATGGGGTAGGATTTTAATTAAGACATTTTAATACTATAGCATAGTTTAAATCGCCTACTAAATAATAAAAAGATTGACTCATATATACACTCATATTATAATTATTTCCTCCCTTTGTTAATTATTTTGTATAAAATAGTTTACCTATATTTCTATCACTTGCTAAGCTCTAATTTACGTAAACTTTATCAAATGTATGAAAATTTTAACAATTTTTATATTATTAAAAAATAGATTGATTAATTTTAAAATTGGGTAAAGCACAAAATGTGTATATTTAATTTACTTTATAATCTATATCATATGATTTATTATATATTTTATTGAAATATAGTATTATAAAAAAATTAAAAATGCTAAGTGGCTATTAATTATCATCAAAAACTACTTTACCTTCATTATTTATATAACAATCATATTGAATTTTAAACTAGTTCATATAAATACAATCTGTTACTTAAGAATTTGGATGAATAAATGTTATTAAAAAAGTCTCAAATTTTATATTTATTCCAAATTTCATAAATTCAGTTGTCCCTTTTATAATTAATTGAGTGTCAAGTACTGTCATTTATAGGCTTTCACACTATTTAAATATCAAAATGATAAATATTAACATATATGAATTATTATTTTTATTATTAAGCATTTATATAAAAAATCAACTTCAATACTTCATTAATGAAATGAACTAAATAAATCTATATAAAACTATAAATTAAACCATCTTTATATATTAAATATCATTACAATTTACATAATTATATTCTGATGATAGTTGGATTTCAATAACTCCATGGCTAAAATGAATAATAAACCTGCTATTAATCATGTCTCTAATGCTGTGGTAGTAATTGTGCATTTTGTAGAGCTTGGTGTCCATGCTTATGTTGTTGCTTTATTCCTTTCCCATATTTCCAAATTACAGAAGGGTATATTGGCTTATTACAAAAATTTGGTAGATACAAAGATAGTTTCCCACCAGGAATGCATCTAATTAATCCTTTAACTTAATCTGTTGTCAAAGTTGATATGAAGACACAAGTTGCAGATTTATAAAGACAATTGATATTAACAAAAGATAATATTACTGTTAATATAGATACAGTAGTATATTATCGTATAATAGATCCTATCAAAGCTATCTACAGAATCAACCAAATATATAATTCTGTTGCTTAAATTACTTATGCAACTTTGAGGACAGTTTGTGGTGAACATACATTACAAGATTTATTATAAAAAAGGCAACAAATGTCAGATTAAATTGAAGACTTTCTATTGAAGCAAGTCTAAAACTGGGGAATTTTTATTGAACAAGCCTTTATTAAAGATATGGTTATTAGTAAATAATTGCAATCAGATTTGTCAATGACTGCTAAATCGAAAAGGCTTGCTTAATCTAAAATTATTAGTGCAAAAGCGGATGTGGAAAGTGCTAAATTGATGAAAGAGGCTGCAGATGCATTAGACAATAAAGCTGCTATGCAAATTCGGTATTTATAAAATTTACAATTTATTTCTAAATCTTCAGGAACTAAATATTTATTTCTGCCTTTAAACTCATCATAAATGGAATGATCATTATCATTATTATTTATTTATTTATTATTGGGGGGTACACTTTATTTAGGTGATTCCTTAATAAAAAGATATATATTAAAAATATTTTTTTAATTATTTTTTGGGTACTCGACCTTTTAAATTATTTAATTGCTTCCCCCATCTAAATTTTGAACCCAATAACTTATTACTAATTTATTGAATGAAATATTTATTATAATATTAAATTTATATTTTAGCAAAATACAAATAAAATTTTGATAGAATAATAAATTTTCATAAAAATTTATAATATGAATAATAAATAAGAAAAAAGTAAGATAAAAATAAAAAAATTACTTTAAAAAAACATCTAAAATAATTGATTTAATTATGGCGCAAATTTAAATTGAGCTCAATAATAATTTTAATTATTGATAATAAAATGAAAGATTTCATTAAGGAAATTTATTCAAAAGCAATCAGAAAATCTTTAGCAATTCATAAAAGACCTCAAATTCAAAGCAAAGTAATGAAATTAAAAACCATTCATAAGAATTATAAATATTATAGGGATAACAATGATAAATATTAAAATGCAAATTAAGAAAGTCGAATCGTTGATTGGGATATATCAGATAAGATTTCTTCATCTAAAACAGTTTGAACTAAGAAATAAATATTATTTATTTAATTTATTAATTGTCTTATTTTTTATTAATTGTCTTATTTTTTATTAATTGTCTTATTTTTTATTAATTGTCTTATTTTTTTATAAAAAATTAGTTTTTTTTCAAATTGAACAAACAATTTGATAAAAATAAGTATTAAAATTATCCGTTTTTAATAATTTTTTTATAATTATAATCATAATAATAATCTCATATGTATATAAATAAATTATAATAGTTTGTGTATTATGGAAAAATAATTAAAATGGGAAATATTATATATTAAAACAATAAAATAATTTTAAAATTTAAAAAATTATGGAAAATTTATTATTTAAAGAGATTAAAGGAAACTAAGATATAAAGGAAAAAAAATTTTTAATAGTAAATAAACTAATATAAAGAAGAAGATAAAGAATTTATAGAAATGCTTTTATAGAGTTGGTTAATTATAACAATCTCTTCTAAACAATAGATAAACCTTATTTTAGAGATAATATAATAATTATATTATTTTCTATATAATTATATATTTTTTACATATAAAGTATTCAAATTAATCATTTAATTTCTATTTGCTAATAAACATATTTCTCTAAATCTTTACCAGGCCAATCAATTTGATTTATATTATATTTAACCATGTAAGAAAATATCAAATGATTAATATATAATTATAGTTCCAAAATAATCATTTCACCTTAAATGCTCAATTATTAAAACATAATAGATTTATCCAAAAACAAATTTCTCAATTGTTTTGTTAGATTACTAACACTTATTAATGGTAATTTATTTGTAATTAAATATTGTAAAGGTCCATGTGAAAAATTTATTATATCTGTTATAAGTGGAGGATTACTAAAAGCTCCTTAAACAAATTTATTTTGAAGATTTGATGTTAGCGAAATCAGAGATGCAGGCATTAATATAACAACTTGTTTTTTAGATAAAAATTCTTCAATTATTGGAAGAGAGGGCTTACATATTCTAGGGATAAATGTTACTAAAGGCATATTATACATACTATATTTTATACTTAAGCTTATTATGTATCCTGCAGCAGGACCTGAAATTCTTAATAATGTATTATCTGGACTTTATTTAATGTAGTTAATTACTTTACTTCCATTTTTTATCATATTTTGTAATCTTTAAACTCTTTCTTTTTTAAGAGATTATTAATTTAAAGTTGTTATAATGATAATATTTTAAAATTTAAATAATGGAATTATGAATTATGTGTTAGGTGATAATCCTTGAGAAAAAATTAATACTTTCTAATTTTTTATTTTCATTTTTATAAGCTAATCAATAGAATAAAATTTAAATTTTTAAGGTAATATAGATGCAAGAAATTTAGCATGTGATTAACTGCTTCCAATACCAGTTACAATGTATTAACCTTACTAAAAATAATTTTTAAGATTTAATTTCTTCATTTCTTGATCTACGATTCTAATATATTTTTATTGTCCTTAAATTCTTTCTCTAATAGAATTATGACCAAAATCAAAACTTACTTTTTACTTTAAATTATTATTATTATTATTATTCATTAGAATATAATTACTTACATTAAGACTGAGTTTATCAATCATTACTCTTGAATTATGATAAGTTTTTTATCCAATAATTATATCAAAAGGTTTATCATGTATAAAATATTTTAATAAAGCAAAACATGCAAAATGATCTCTTGTATCTTATTAATTATTATTATCCATTTTAGACATATTTAGAATTTTATGACCTAGACCTGCACCTCTACCATCATTATACAAAATAATAATGATACCTTTTCCTCTTTAAACTATTTCCTTTAAAGCTTTTTTATATCTTTTCTTATATGGTCTATCTTTTAATGGAAACCTATCTAAAATACTTTAAGATTGTATTCTGACTAATGGTACTATAGCATTATTATTATCTTAAAGATTATGTGTTAAAGCAATATACTATAAAGATTTAGCCTTATCATAATATACATTAGCTTTAAACCAATATGGTTGTTTCATTAATTACTTATTTTTATATTAATCTAACTGACTTTTTTTTAATTTAATAAAATAACGAGGCCCGATTATCTTTACACATAAATGAAGTCTATCTTATTATGTTAATGTAGATGTAAATTAATCATACATCTATTTATTGAGATAAATTTATTGATGTATTGGTTTTATAGGAATGTAATAAGATGCTATATGTACAAATCTACAAAGTTAAGGTAACATATAAGGGTCAAAAGGATTCACTCTTTAAAATGGAAGATTATATTATATCTAAGTATCTGTTTTTTTAAGTTTATGTCCAAATACTTTTTTAGATTTTAAGTAAGCTAAATTAAAAGGGCCAGGATTTATTTCAACTGCTTTATTTCCTAACATGTCTAAACCCATTTATTGAAAAGCTTTAACTTTATCAGGGTTATTAGTCAATAATATAAATTTCTTCTTAACAATATTCAGTAAATAACAAATATCTTTAATATTTCTATAATTTCTATAATCTTTTTCAAGTCCTAATTTCTCATAAGCCATAAAAGTATTCATCTAAAAATTAGAATGTTAATAAAATTGTGTGATCATTCTATCCATTGATTTTCCAATATAACTACATCCTCTTCCTTCTTGCATCAAAAAAAACATTATACCAGCACCAGCCTTTTGTATTTCATTAAATGCACCATACATTTGTTTTACACAATCACAATCCATAGCCCTTATAGTTTATGATGTAACACATGAACTATGCATCCTTATATGTATTATATCTTTATCATAAATATTGCCATGTTTTAATGCTACTATATATCCTTTATGAATTATATCTTGATATGTTATTGCCAGGTAATCACCAAATTTTGTTTATATTAATATTTATCCTATATAGATAGTTGTCCCATAAATTGGGTTCAATTGTTTATTTAGTTATTACATTCTCTTTTTTAAATTAATATAGAAATGGAAAATAATAGAAAAAAATCAATTAAATTATAAAATAAATTATATTTGCTTTTGTATTCAAATTTATTTTATTTTCTATTTTAATGATCAAATTTATTTGATTTTTCTATTATGTTTTAATATTATTTAAAAAGTTTAAATCAATAAATATTTAAATATTATTAAAATTAAATAAAATCTATCTTATTGTAATATTATTAATCTTAAATAAAAATATTTATATGTAATAACTAGATAATTTATACTTTCTTTTGAGTTGTTTGTACTGAGGAATTAAATAATAATCATGTTTCCGACCACTGGTTTCCCAGTATGGAAGGGTAGTCCTAATTGAAGACCGGTTCCTACTTGTTGAGCCATAGCTTTAGGGGTATATTCGGCAAGTTCACGGAATTAAATAATAATATTAGCAAAATTAATTTGACTAGACATCCCCGATGAATTGTAACTAAGACACTATATTAGATTGGTTTATCTATAAAAATGGAAATAAACATAAAAAAAAGAAAAGAAGAATTCCTTATTAATGATTCAGTGTGAAAAAATGCCCTTTCATAAAAAGAAGTGATATATATATAAATAAATTATTATAATATAAATAATTTTTTTATCACATTTAGTTTTATTATGATGAATCACTATTCTAATTATAAAATTGCCTAAAAGCAGATTGAGTATTTTTAATTGGTTAAATTTTCTTAATATGATAAGGTTAGGATTGTATATCTATATTTTATTACGATACTCTAGTCGCCATTATCTCATTAACTTTCTCTTAAGTAAGTTTTTAACTTTTTAATGAAAAATCCATCAATGAGCTAAAATTAGCTTTAAATAATAATGGTCCATCAGATTACTTGTTTTCATCTTCTTACATTTATTTTCTAACTTTTTTAAAAAATTATGATTCCATCTTTAATATTTATTATTTATCGTATCTAACTTTATCTTTTAATGCATTAAAAGAAGAGACTTCACCATTTCCCTTCCATCTTTAATCAACTTCAAATTATTTATTTTACTTATTTTATTTTTTTGATTTATTTGATTTCTAATTTTGTTCTAATTGCATTATTAATTATTGAGTAGTCATAATCTTTTTAGGATCTTAAAATGCTAATGTTGCTTTTATAACTTTCTATTTAAATTTTTATTCTTATTAATTTTTATTTTCTTTTCTATTTTTATGTATTATATACCATCTACTTTGTAATCTTTTACTATTTATATTATTCTTTTATTAAGGAAATAATTTAATGAGTTAAGTAGCAACTCTCACAAAATCAAATTCAAATTAAAGAAGATAAAACTGCAAATAATTTTATAAGTAACTACTAAACTCACTAACAATTACATATTCTTGAGGAATTTATTGAATATCCAGAATAATTTATTAAATAATTTTTTATTCTTTCAATTTCCACATTTTAATATAAATAATATATAAATAATATAAATAATATAAATAATATATAATATAAATAATATAAATACCTATCCAATAATAATATATGAATATATAGTCCATAAATAATATATTTGTATATTTATAAATAGAATATATTGATTTTGGGGTTGGGGTTGGGGTTGGGGTTGGGGTTGGGGTTGGGGTTGGGGTTGGGGTTGGGGTTGGGGTTGGGGTTGGGGTTGGGGTTGGGGTTGGGGTTGGGGTTGGGGTTGGGTGGGGTTGGGGTTGGGGTTGGGGTTGGGGTTGGGGTTGGGGTTGGG
>NW_028291844.1:0-46721 GCF_963383615.2 Lipophrys pholis | reverse complement strand
CCCAACCCCAACCCCCAACCCCAACCCCAACCCCAAACCCCAACCCCAACCCCAACCCCAACCCAACCCCAACCCCAACCCCAACCCAACCCCAACCCCAACCCAACCCCAACCCCTTCTATCTTAAGTCTATCCCTTTATAAATATTAATTAGCTTTATTAAATTACTCATTCATATTTGTAATAAGTTCTTCTTCTTTTTTATTACTAGTAATAATAAAGTTGTTGTATATTTATTTAGTAATAAATTTCCCTTCAATTTGTTAGTTTTCCTTCAATTTACTTTAAATAGAGGTTTAAAATTTTTTAAATTAATTGTAAAATATACTTACTTCATTGAAATTATCCTCAAATTTTTTTTACATATCTTTAAAATTTTTGCATTAAGAATTTGTTTGTATTCACTAATGTTAGTATTAATGTTTTTAAATGGTAAAGGAGTTCATAAATTTAAAATTAAAAAAAATATTAATAACTAAATAATAATTGCAAGTAGATAACACTAAATTATAAAGATATTTGAATTGTTAATCATATAAAAAATGCTCTTTTTATAATAAATGCAAATATGGTAATTAGATCAATAAACATGATTATGGGTTTGCATTTATTTAGAATAAATAAAAAGATAAAGAAATAATATTTAATATTAAAAATATATTTAAAATATGTGGAATTAAGAATAATACAGAACTTTACTCAAAAATGAAGAAATATTGGAAAATTTAATTATCTTTTTGCTAAACTATAATATAGTCTAATTTAATGAAGAGTAATTATTAATATATGAAAGATTAAACTACACAAGCAGAAGCATTAGAAAAACTATATGCTATTTAATGCTATAATAAATAATTATAATTATACAATTAATAATAATAATAATATACATAATTATTAAATAACATAGGATCAATATATGGAAAGCTAGGTAAATATTAGAATTATTGAAAATTTATTTAGAACAAAAGAATATATATGAAAAAACAAAAAATATTAATTTATTTGCTCTAAATAAACTCAATATAGGAGAAATTTATAATAAGCAAGGTTAATATTAAGATTCACTTAATAATTACAATTAAATTAATAAGCATTATAAAAAGACAATAATTTATATACAAATATTTTATTAAATATAGGTTCTACTTTTATAATATGGGAAAATATAGCTAATCACTATAAGTATATTTTTATGTAAATAAATATATTTATTAAAATATGGATTAATAGACTCTTTACTATGCTACAATTTTAAATAATATTGCTTCTGTATACAAGTAGCAAGGTAATTATTAAAAAGCATATAATTCATATTAAAAATGTAATTAAATAGAATAAAAATATTTTATTCAAGGCAAATTTTAAGAAGCAATGCAATATTATAAATTATGTAAATAAATATATATAAAAACATAGGAAAATCACATCCTAGATATGCTAATATTTTACAAGTAAGTACTTATAAAGTATTAATAGTGTAGATAGATAAGATTAGATATGTTAGGCAAATAGCATCCAACCTATGCAACAACATTAAATAATATATGTTCAATATATATGAATCGGGGATAATATAAAAAAACATTATAACTAGACATTAGGTAAACAACATCCATCATATGCCAGTACTTAAATAATATAGAATCAATATATTAAAATATGCGATAATATGAAAATGCATTAAAATATTATTCATAAGGAAGATAAATCAAATAAATGACTTTAGGGAAAAATCATCCTTTTTATGCAACTTCTTTAATCTATAGTAATCAAGGTAATTATTAAAAAGCTCTTCAATTATATTAATGTAGATTAATAAGAGAGCATACATTAAATTATGATTATGCAACGACTTTAAATAACATTGCATCAATCTATTATCATAAAGAAAATTATTAAAATTCACTTAAATTATATTAATAGGGTAAGAATAATAAATAATTAAATCATTAGGTATATAAAATTATCAATATGCTATTACTTTACAAAATATAGGCAATATATATCAAAAACAATGTAAAATTAAGAATGCATATTATATTTTTTAATAATGTAAATTAATATTTAATAAAATATTGGGAAAAAATCATCCTTATTATCCAAAAGTCATTCTAAATTTTGAATCTAATAATACTTAAAAGGAATTATTCAACATTCATTAAAATATAACCTTATAATTAATTCAATAGAATAATAGTAAGTAGATAACTATATTATATTTTACTTTCTTTAATCATTTA
Source organism: Lipophrys pholis (assembly GCF_963383615.2). NCBI lineage: Eukaryota > Metazoa > Chordata > Actinopteri > Blenniiformes > Blenniidae > Lipophrys > Lipophrys pholis. The sequence goes on along the minus strand of NW_028291844.1, from coordinate 44,478 downwards.
AATTTACTTACTTTAGTTGATTTCCCCCCATTTTTTGAATTACTTATAATTTAATTAAACTTTTGATATTGGTAATACTTTATAAACTTATATTTTATCATAATTATTCAAATAACTATCATTAAAAGAAAAATCTTATATGAACTATATTGACTAGCATTTATAGTATAAAATTTTGAATCTTTAATACTTTAAAATCAATTATTAGATAATTAAATGAATTACATATTTTAAACTATTTTATTAAAAAGCAATAATAAAGTAGTCTAAATAATATTCATGAAGTATTATAGAAAATGGCAATTATGTTAAAAATATAAGTAAAAATTATATAAGTGATTTAGATCATAATTATATTAAATCTATTTTAATTTAGCTTTATTAACAAAGATTTTATATTTCTAAGTAATATATACAATAACGATTAGAAACCCTTTTGATTGAGTATAATAAATATATGAATAAAAATACTTCTTAAATAAAGTAATTAATATGCAAAAGATTAGGAAAATTATAACTTATTAAGGAGTAAAATTATAAAAATATATTAGTAATAATTAAATAAACTTAGTAAAATATGTCAAATATTTTTAAAAAGTTTATTAAATTTATTTTCCTTAAATTAAAAGTAAAATATGAATATGAGAAGTTCTAATATACTTTAAACCTATATAAGTATTTAAATAGAAGGTAATAAATAAATAATCAAAATATATAAAAATAATATAAGTAATTTCTATAATATTCCAATTCCAATATTGAATTATATAAATTATCATTATTATCATTATTATCATTATTATTATTATTATTATTTATAATCTTTCAAGTATTTAACTATGATATCAATATTTAATTTAAATTGGTGTATGAAAATTTATATGTTTAGATTATCAAGATAAATATTCAATATTTACATAAAGAATATATAAATAGTAATATTTTAATATTGTTATTTAAATAATGTTTGCTATTGTACTCAACCATTCTTTAATTATACTTATTTATTTATAATAAACTAAATATATTGATCATTATTGATAATTTTAATGCCAATTTAATAAATTAAATAAAAATTTAAAAAAGTCTTTAACAATTCTAATTTCAAGTATAAATTATAATAAATATAGATATAAATCTCTTTCAAGTATAAAATATTAATTGATTCATTTTTTCATATTGTTTTCTGTTAAATATTTATCAATTGATTGTGCAAAATTATCATAAATATTTTTTAACTTCTTATTCACTTTTTATATATCTTAATATGGATTATACTATTTCAAGTCAATTGAAATTTACCTTATTTTTTATTTGTTCTAATTAATATCAATCACTAATTGTATTTTGTCTGATCCTTCAACAAATAATTTTTTCTCCAATTATATTCTTTTGCATAATTAGATAATCAAATTGTTTGGAAATATTTCACTATGGATTCTTTTATTCTATATACGAAGTTTTCTTATGAAATCATCCTTTAGTTATAACATTTTTTCAGAGAATTTGTCTGTCATTATATTAATTAATATAATTTGATTAATAAAATAATTTTGTATATTAATATAAAAAAAGATAGTATTAAAATTATGTTTAAAATTGTTATTATGAAATTACTTAAAATTCATATTTTGCATCTAAGAGTGATTTAAATTATCAATCAATTCTATTTTGAAAAATTAAAATAAAATACCAATAAATGATATAAACAAAATTATTCATTTAATAAAAAATTCATTTATTATTATGATATATATAATTATAAATAATTAATAAATTATATATGTTACTAATTTAATATAATACTAACAAAGTAAGTAAATAAATTTTTTTAATTAATAATTTTTTTGAAAAATATTTATAGAGTTTACATATTTATGATGAGACTAATATATGATATATATAACATAAATATCTATCACTAAATGTAAATAAATTGTCTATAAATAAATATAATATGTAAGATACATCATTTTTTTATATAAATATGCTTAAAATATCTAATATTCTTGATCATTTTTATTCCAATTAAAAAATAAGTCATAACAAAATGAATTTGGAATGGGTCTATAATGAAATGAAAAAAAATATTTAAAGTGAAATAGTCCCACAATTGATAAAATAATATTTACATTAAAATCCATAAAAATAATCTATTATATCTAAAATAATGATATATGTCAATACAAACAAGGTTTAATCTGATCCAAAGTATAACAAAATTAATTACTTTAAGGGAATCTAAAAAGTGAATAAACTTTTATAGTTGAAAAAAAATAAAAAAATATTTTTCTCAAAATGGTATAGAAAATCACTTGAATTAGGTATGAAAGACTTTTTGAATAAGGAATTGTCTTCTAAATAGAAAATATCTATTGAATAAAAATTAATAAAAACTTATAATAATTAATCAATAAACGTTTTACTTTTTTGGCGTTAAAAATAAAATTTGGAAATTTAAAAAAAATTAAAATTGCAAAATTGCAAAAATTAACTATAAAGCTTCAACTTGAAAATGAATTCTATTTTATGTAAACATTTGAAGGGAGAATACAAATAAATTAAAAAAGTTACTCTAGTTACTAAAATATAAAATAAGATAAAAAGAAATGTTAGATGGGGTTTTGAAAATATTAAATAATTCTCTTAGTAATGGGAATTCAATAATTATAAGAATAGTTTCTATAGGGTAAAGGCAATTTATAAGCTAAATTAATTTTTCATGAAAAAATATGAATAAAATGTTTCTTATTTTAAAAATAATTTAACTGATATTTATGAGAAAATAAGACTATTTAATTTCAAGATTAATAAAGTCTCATAATTAAAATATATAAAAGAAATATCTAATGGACTAAACAAGATGAAATAATATAATGTAACAAAATATTGGCGAGGATTATACTTACAATAAAAAATATAAAAAATATTCTAGATGAATAAAATTAAACAATTAAAGATGTGCATAAGTAGATGGAAATGGGGTAAAAAGTAACCAACTATATTTAAAGATTAGAAGTAGATAATAAAGAAATTATTAAGAATATGGAAACAGAACTTAAGCATAAGATTCAGGCGTAGTTTTATAAATTGGCATCATAAAATATATCGAAAGAAAATTCAATTAACTCAAATGAATAAAAGATTTAAAGGAAGAATGTTAATAATGGCATCTAAAAAAAGAAACCAGATGAATCCTGTAAAAGCATTTACTAGATGGAAATTAAAGACTAATAATAAACTTAGTAGAAGGTCAATATAAAAAATAGCTTTATATTCAAGGGTCAACCCATGGACTGTAATGTGGCGATTTAAAAAGATTACTATTGATAGTAGAGAGTAATTAGATAAAAAAGTGAAGAAGTATAGAAATATGGCAATATTCATGCTTTTAAATAAGGGATATTAATTATAAAGAAGATGGGCAAAATATGCTTTAAATTTGATAAGAAGATAAATGGATAATTATAATGATTAAGTAAAATAGATTTAAAATAATAATAGAAAAGCTATATAAAACATGAAATATTTATTGATAAAAAACTATATGAGACTTTAATGTAAAGTGTTTTAGTTATTTAATTAGAATAAATAAAGGGGAAGAAAGAGATTGTAGAAAAGGCAAGAGGTTATTAAAAAAATGATGTAAAATATAAAGATGAAGAAATTTATTGCTTTTATTTAGATTAAAAATAATAAGTAAATAAAAAATAGAAAAATAGAATAGTTAAAGAAGTAGAATATATATAGATAGAAATTAATGGATTTCTCGTTAGAAAAGCAAAGATAGTTATATGATAATAAAGTTAAGGGGAAATTAAATAATTTGAATATAATTTAGTAAAAATATAAAAAGAGGAAATAGGAATTTATATTTTAAATGAAATGCTTGAAATAGCTGAAATATCATACAAAGAGCAAATTACAGAGTAAATTAAAAAGAATTGAAATATTAAAATTAAAAATTAATAATATGAAAAAAAATAAGCTATTAAATATGAAAAATAATAGAATTAAAATATAGGAATTCTAATAAAAAGTAAAAAATATGTTTAATAAAATATTAAAAAGGCAGAAATAAAGATAATTAAAGAAATATATAATAAAATGGTATAATATTTTAATAAATTATAGATAAAATCAATAAAAATTAAAAAAAAAGAATTTAGAATAAAAGATTAAAAAGTACATCATTTAAAAAATATTTGTTAAACAATAAAAAAAAATGCAACAGAGATTTGATTAATGGAAATAATTGATTTAAAAAGAGAAAATTGATAAGATGACAAAAATAAATTAATAAAAGTAATAATAATTAGAAACTATTTAATTACTTAATATATTTAAAGATAAATTTTTAATGGACTCCATTTAAGTAATATAACAAATTAAATATAATTCTCAATAATAATAAGATTAATAAAAAAGAAAATAAATAAATTAAAGCAATATAAAAAGAAACTGTATATTAAAAATGATAAATAGTAAAAAAGAAAAAATGGCTAATAGTTATAAATATTGGAAGGAATTAATATAAAAAGATAAAATAAAGAGATTAATATAATAAAAGTAAAATTAATTAAAAAAATAAAAAGAAATGAAATAAAATAATATTATTAGAAATATAATATTCAGAATGAAAAATGGAATGAATAATAAACTAGATAGATGTTTAAAGATATGGAAATAGTAAATTTTGATAAACAAAATAAAATAAAATATTAAAATAGTTTAAGAAAAATAATAATAATTATAAACAATTTAATTATTGAATGCATTTAAGGATATATTTTTAATTGATTCAATAGAAACATTATAATGTTTGAAATAGAATTGTAATGAGTAAATAAATTAATAAAAAAAAAAAATTGATGAGAATTTAATAAATAAAAATAATAGAAAAAGAAATTGTATACTTAAAATAATAAATAATAAAAATAATTTAGTATAGAATGGTTTTAAAAAATGGAAATAATAAATAAATGAAGAGAAAATTAAAAAGATTGTTAAATAAAAATAAAAATAAATGAAACAAAAATAAAAACTCATAATATAGAATAATATGAAAAAAGAAATATTAAATAAAATTTAAAATTGTAATAAATATAAAATAGTTAATAGTTTAAGAATGTGGAAATAATAAATATATAAATTTAAAATAAATAAAAAGGAATATATAATTTAAGAAAAATAAAGAGAAGTAGTAAGTAAATAAATATAAAATTTATAAAATAATAAAAAAAGAGATGTTATAAATAAAATGAAAAATTCTAATATTAATAAATTAACAAATTGTATTAAAATATGGAAATAATTAATATATAAATATAAGATAAATTAAAAAATGAGTTAAGTTTAATAAAAACAGTAATAAATATAAGTATTATAGATATTTAATATATTTAAAGAAAAAATAGAAAATGATTAAATTTAAATAATAAAGATAATAAAATAAAATAGTAAAAAATAAAAAAAATAATAAGAATAAAATTAACATATTAAAAAGATAAAAGAATAGAATATAAAAAGAAAAATAATTTAAAAAATGGTTAATAATAATAGTAATAAATTATTAAATTATATAAAATAATGGAATAAAAAAAATAATTAAGATAAAATAAAAGATAAAAAATAAATATAAAAATAAAAATAAATAAAATAAATATAAATATAAAATTAGTCTAAAAATAAAAAATATAAACTAATAATAAAAATATAAATTAAATTAAAAAATAAATTAGCAAGTGCTCTAAAACAATGGAAGTAATTAGTATTAAAGGATAAAATAGATTAAAAAAATAAAATATTAGAGTAAAAATAAATTTAATTTTTTAATAAATAAAAGATATTCAAAGAAAATTAAATATTAAAAATGATTATAATCAGAATGTAAAATGCATCTAACAATAAATTAGCAAATGCTTTAAAACAATGGAAATAATTAGTATTTAAGGATAAAATAGATTAAAAAAATAAAATTTTAGATTAAAAATAAAATAAACTTCTTAATAAATAAAAAATGATGAAATAAAATTAAATTAAAAAAATAATTTTAATTAGAATGAATAATGGAAATAACAATAAATTAGCAAATGCATTAAATCAATGGAAATAGTTAGTTTTTAAAGATAAAATTGAATAAAATAACAGAATTTTATAGAGAAAATATCAATAATTAAAAGATTAAGAAAAAAAAAGATTAATACTATTTAGATTGTAAAATGCATCTAACAATAAATTAGCAAATGCTTTAAAACAATGGAAGTAATTAGTATTTAAGGATAAAATTAATGAAAATATAAAATATATAGAATAAAAATAAAATGAAATACTCAATAAATAAAAAATATTGAAAGTAAATTAAGTAAAAAAATTAATTTTGTTAAGATTATCAAATGCGAATTTTAATAAATTAGCAAATGCTTATAAACAGTGGAAATAATATATATTTAAAGATATAATTAATGAAAATAAAAGAATTCTAGAATAAAAAGAAAATTAACTGCTGAATAAATAAATAATTATGAAAGAAAAATAAGAATAAAGAATTAAAATAATAAAAGATAATGAAAGAAAAAAATTAATATTAATGAGATTGTAAAATGCATCTATCAATAAATTAGCAAATGCTTATAAACAATGGAAATAATAAATATTTAAAGATAAAATTAATTAAAATAAAATAATTCTAGAATAGAAAGTTAATTAAATGTTTAACAAATAAAAAATGATGAAATAAAATTAACAAAAAAGATTAATTATGCTCAAATTGTAAAATAGTTCAAATAATAAATTATCAATTTCAATACAACATTGGAAATAATTAGTATTTAAAGAAAAAATGGATTAAAAAAATAAAATTATAGATTAAAAATAAAATGAACTTCTAAATAAATAAAAAAAAATGAAAGATAATGAAAAAAAAAGATTAATCCTATTTAGATTGTAAAATGCATCTAACAATAAATTAGCAAATGCTTATAAACAATGGAAGTAATTAGTATTTAAGGATAAAATTGATTAAAAAAATAAAATTTTAGATTAAAAATAAAATGAACTTGTTAATAAATAAAAAATGATGAAATAAAATTAAATTAAAAAAATAATTTTAATTAGAATGAATAATGGAAATATCAATAAATTAGCAAATGCATTAAATCAATGGAAATAGTTAGTTTTTAAAGATAAAATTGAATAAAATAACAGAATTTTATAGAGAAAATATCAATAATTAAAAGATTAAGAAAAAAAAAGATTAATACTATTTAGATTGTAAAATGCATCTAACAATAAATTAGCAAATGCTTTAAAACAATGGAAGTAATTAGTATTTAAGGATAAAATTAATGAAAATATAAAATATATAGAATAAAAATAAAATGAAATACTCAATAAATAAAAAATATTGAAAGTAAATTAAGTAAAAAAATTAATTTTGTTAAGATTATCAAATGCGAATTTTAATAAATTAGCAAATGCTTATAAACAGTGGAAATAATATATATTTAAAGATATAATTAATGAAAATAAAAGAATTCTAGAATAAAAAGAAAATTAACTGCTGAATAAATAAATAATTATGAAAGAAAAATAAGAATAAAGAATTAAAATAATAAAAGATAATGAAAGAAAAAAATTAATATTAATGAGATTGTAAAATGCATCTATCAATAAATTAGCAAATGCTTATAAACAATGGAAATAATAAATATTTAAAGATAAAATTAATTAAAATAAAATAATTCTAGAATAGAAAGTTAATTAAATGTTTAACAAATAAAAAATGATGAAATAAAATTAACAAAAAAGATTAATTATGCTCAAATTGTAAAATAGTTCAAATAATAAATTATCAATTTCAATACAACATTGGAAATAATTAGTATTTAAAGAAAAAATGGATTAAAAAAATAAAATTATAGATTAAAAATAAAATGAACTTCTAAATAAATAAAAAAAAATGAAAGATAATGAAAAAAAAAGATTAATCCTATTTAGATTATAAAATGCATCTAACAATAAATTAGCAAATGCTTTAAACCAATGGAAATAATTAGTATTTAAGGATAAAATTAATGAAAATATAAAATATATAGAATAAAAATAAAATGAAATACTCAATAAATAAAAAATGATGAAATAAAATTAAATTAAAAAAATAATTTTAATTAGAATGAATAATGGAAATATCAATAAATTAGCAAATGCATTAAATCAATGGAAATAGTTAGTTTTTAAAGATAAAATTGAATAAAATAACAGAATTTTATAGAGAAAATATCAATAATTAAAAGATTAAGAAAAAAAAAGATTAATCCTATTTAGATTGTAAAATGCATCTAACAATAAATTAGCAAATGCTTTAAAACAATGGAAGTAATTAGTATTTAAGGATAAAATTAATGAAAATATAAAATATATAGAATAAAAATAAAATGAAATACTCAATAAATAAAAAATATTGAAAGTAAATTAAGTAAAAAAATTAATTTTGTTAAGATTATCAAATGCGAATTTTAATAAATTAGCAAATGCTTATAAACAGTGGAAATAATATATATTTAAAGATATAATTAATGAAAATAAAAGAATTCTAGAATAAAAAGAAAATTAACTGCTGAATAAATAAATAATTATGAAAGAAAAATAAGAATAAAGAATTAAAATAATAAAAGATAATGAAAGAAAAAAATTAATATTACTGAGATTGTAAAATGCATCTATCAATAAATTAGCAAATGCATTAAATCAATGGAAATAGTTAGTTTTTAAGGATAAAATTGATTAAAAAAATAAAATTTTAGATTAAAATTAAAATGAACTTCTTAATAAATAAAAAATGATGAAATAAAATTAAATTAAAAAAATAATTTTAATTAGAATGAATAATGGAAATAACAATAAATTAGCAAATGCATTAAATCAATGGAAATAGTTAGTTTTTAAAGATAAAATTGAATAAAATAACAGAATTTTATAGAGAAAATATCAATAATTAAAAGATTAAGAAAAAAAAAGATTAATCCTATTTAGATTGTAAAATGCATCTAACAATAAATTAGCAAATGCTTTAAAACAATGGAAGTAATTAGTATTTAAGGATAAAATTAATGAAAATATAAAATATATAGAATAAAAATAAAATGAAATACTCAATAAATAAAAAATATTGAAAGTAAATTAAGTAAAAAGATTAATTTTGTTAAGATTATCAAATGCGAATTTTAATAAATTAGCAAATGCTTATAAATAGTGGAAATAATATATATTTAAAGATATAATTAATGAAAATAAAAGAATTCTAGAATAAAAAGAAAATTAACTGCTGAATAAATAAATAATTATGAAAGAAAAATAAGAATAAAGAATTAAAATAATAAAAGATAATGAAAGAAAAAAATTAATATTACTGAGATTGTAAAATGCATCTATCAATAAATTAGCAAATGCATTAAATCAATGGAAATAGTTAGTTTTTAAGGATAAAATTGATTAAAAAAATAAAATTTTAGATTAAAATTAAAATGAACTTCTTAATAAATAAAAAATGATGAAATAAAATTAAATTAAAAAAATAATTTTAATTAGAATGAATAATGGAAATAACAATAAATTAGCAAATGCATTAAATCAATGGAAATAGTTAGTTTTTAAAGATAAAATTGAATAAAATAACAGAATTTTATAGAGAAAATATCAATAATTAAAAGATTAAGAAAAAAAAAGATTAATCCTATTTAGATTGTAAAATGCATCTAACAATAAATTAGCAAATGCTTTAAAACAATGGAAGTAATTAGTATTTAAGGATAAAATTAATGAAAATATAAAATATATAGAATAAAAATAAAATGAAATACTCAATAAATAAAAAATATTGAAAGTAAATTAAGTAAAAAGATTAATTTTGTTAAGATTATCAAATGCGAATTTTAATAAATTAGCAAATGCTTATAAACAGTGGAAATAATATATATTTAAAGATATAATTAATGAAAATAAAAGAATTCTAGAATAAAAAGAAAATTAACTGCTGAATAAATAAATAATTATGAAAGAAAAATAAGAATAAAGAATTAAAATAATAAAAGATAATGAAAGAAAAAAATTAATATTACTGAGATTGTAAAATGCATCTATCAATAAATTAGCAAATGCTTATAAACAATGGAAATAATAAATATTTAAAGATAAAATTAATTAAAATAAAATAATTCTAGAATAGAAAGTTAATTAAATGTTTAACAAATAAAAAATGATGAAATAAAATTAACAAAAAAGATTAATTATGCTCAAATTGTAAAATACTTCAAATAATAAATTAGCAATTGCAATACAACATTGGAAATAATTAGTATTTAAAGAGAAAATGGATTAAAAAAATAAAATTATAGATTAAAAATAAAATGAACTTCTAAATAAATAAAAAAAAATGAAAGATAATGAAAAAAAAAGATTAATCCTATTTAGATTATAAAATGCATCTAACAATAAATTAGCAAATGCTTATAAACAATGGAAGTAATTAGTATTTAAGGATAAAATTGATTAAAAAAATAAAATTTTAGATTAAAAATAAAATGAACTTCTTAATAAATAAAAAATGATGAAATAAAATTAAATTAAAAAAATAATTTTAATTAGAATGAATAATGGAAATAACAATAAATTAGCAAATGCATTAAATCAATGGAAATAGTTAGTTTTTAAAGATAAAATTGAATAAAATAACAGAATTTTATAGAGAAAATATCAATAATTAAAAGATTAAGAAAAAAAAAGATTAATCCTATTTAGATTGTAAAATGCATCTAACAATAAATTAGCAAATGCTTTAAAACAATGCAAGTAATTAGTATTTAAGGATAAAATTAATGAAAATATAAAATATATAGAATAAAAATAAAATGAAATACTCAATAAATAAAAAATATTGAAAGTAAATTAAGTAAAAAGATTAATTTTGTTAAGATTATCAAATGCGAATTTTAATAAATTAGCAAATGCTTATAAACAGTGGAAATAATATATATTTAAAGATATAATTAATGAAAATAAAAGAATTCTAGAATAAAAAGAAAATTAACTGCTGAATAAATAAATAATTATGAAAGAAAAATAAGAATAAAGAATTAAAATAATAAAAGATAATGAAAGAAAAAAATTAATATTACTGAGATTGTAAAATGCATCTATCAATAAATTAGCAAATGCTTATAAACAATGGAAATAATAAATATTTAAAGATAAAATTAATTAAAATAAAATAATTCTAGAATAGAAAGTTAATTAAATGTTTAAAAAATAAAAAATGATGAAATAAAATTAAAAAAAAAGATTAATTATGCTCAAATTGTAAAAAACTTCAAATAATAAATTAGCAATTGCAATACAACATTGGAAATAATTAGTATTTAAAGAGAAAATGGATTAAAAAAATAAAATTATAGATTAAAAATAAAATGAACTTCTAAATAAATAAAAAAAAATGAAAGATAATGAAAAAAAAAGATTAATCCTATTTAGATTATAAAATGCATCTAACAATAAATTAGCAAATGCTTATAAACAATGGAAGTAATTAGTATTTAAGGATAAAATTGATTAAAAAAATAAAATTTTAGATTAAAAATAAAATGAACTTCTTAATAAATAAAAAATGATGAAATAAAATTAAATTAAAAAAATAATTTTAATTAGAATGAATAATGGAAATAACAATAAATTAGCAAATGCATTAAATCAATGGAAATAGTTAGTTTTTAAGGATAAAATTGATTAAAAAAATAAAATTTTAGATTAAAATTAAAATGAACTTCTTAATAAATAAAAAATGATGAAATAAAATTAAATTAAAAAAATAATTTTAATTAGAATGAATAATGGAAATAACAATAAATTAGCAAATGCATTAAATCAATGGAAATAGTTAGTTTTTAAAGATAAAATTGAATAAAATAACAGAATTTTATAGAGAAAATATCAATAATTAAAAGATTAAGAAAAAAAAAGATTAATCCTATTTAGATTGTAAAATGCATCTAACAATAAATTAGCAAATGCTTTAAAACAATGGAAGTAATTAGTATTTAAGGATAAAATTAATGAAAATATAAAATATATAGAATAAAAATAAAATGAAATACTCAATAAATAAAAAATATTGAAAGTAAATTAAGTAAAAAGATTAATTTTGTTAAGATTATCAAATGCGAATTTTAATAAATTAGCAAATGCTTATAAACAGTGGAAATAATATATATTTAAAGATATAATTAATGAAAATAAAAGAATTCTAGAATAAAAAGAAAATTAACTGCTGAATAAATAAATAATTATGAAAGAAAAATAAGAATAAAGAATTAAAATAATAAAAGATAATGAAAGAAAAAAATTAATATTACTGAGATTGTAAAATGCATCTATCAATAAATTAGCAAATGCTTATAAACAATGGAAATAATAAATATTTAAAGATAAAATTAATTAAAATAAAATAATTCTAGAATAGAAAGTTAATTAAATGTTTAACAAATAAAAAATGATGAAATAAAATTAACAAAAAAGATTAATTATGCTCAAATTGTAAAATACTTCAAATAATAAATTAGCAATTGCAATACAACATTGGAAATAATTAGTATTTAAAGAGAAAATGGATTAAAAAAATAAAATTATAGATTAAAAATAAAATGAACTTCTAAATAAATAAAAAAAAATGAAAGATAATGAAAAAAAAAGATTAATCCTATTTAGATTATAAAATGCATCTAACAATAAATTAGCAAATGCTTATAAACAATGGAAGTAATTAGTATTTAAGGATAAAATTGATTAAAAAAATAAAATTTTAGATTAAAATAAAATGAACTTCTTAATAAATAAAAAATGATGAAATAAAAATAAATTAAAAAAATAATTTTAATTAGAATGAATAATGGAAATAACAATAAATTAGCAAATGCATTAAATCAATGGAAATAGTTAGTTTTTAAAGATAAAATTGAATAAAATAACAGAATTTTATAGAGAAAATATCAATAATTAAAAGATTAAGAAAAAAAAAGATTAATCCTATTTAGATTGTAAAATGCATCTAACAATAAATTAGCAAATGCTTTAAAACAATGGAAGTAATTAGTATTTAAGGATAAAATTAATGAAAATATAAAATATATAGAATAAAAATAAAATGAAATACTCAATAAATAAAAAATATTGAAAGTAAATTAAGTAAAAAGATTAATTTTGTTAAGATTATCAAATGCGAATTTTAATAAATTAGCAAATGCTTATAAACAGTGGAAATAATATATATTTAAAGATATAATTAATGAAAATAAAAGAATTCTAGAATAAAAAGAAAATTAACTGCTGAATAAATAAATAATTATGAAAGAAAAATAAGAATAAAGAATTAAAATAATAAAAGATAATGAAAGAAAAAAATTAATATTACTGAGATTGTAAAATGCATCTATCAATAAATTAGCAAATGCTTATAAGCAATGGAAATAATAAATATTTAAAGATAAAATTAATTAAAATAAAATAATTCTAGAATAGAAAGTTAATTAAATGTTTAACAAATAAAAAATGATGAAATAAAATTAACAAAAAAGATTAATTATGCTCAAATTGTAAAATACTTCAAATAATAAATTATCAATTTCAATACAACATTGGAAATAATTAGTATTTAAAGAGAAAATGGATTAAAAAAATAAAATTATAGATTAAAAATAAAATGAACTTCTAAATAAATAAAAAAAAATGAAAGATAATGAAAAAAAAAGATTAATCCTATTTAGATTATAAAATGCTTCTAACAATAAATTAGCAAATGCTTATAAACAATGGAAATAATTAGTATTTAAGGAGAAAATTGATTAAAAAAATAAAATTTTAGATTAAAAATAAAATGAACTTCTTAATAAATAAAAAATGATGAAATAAAAATAAATTAAAAAATAATTTTAATAAGAATGAATAATGGAAATATCAATAAATTAGCAAATGCTTTAAAACAATGGAAATAATTAGTATTTAAGGATAAAATTGATTAAAAAAATAAAATTTTAGATTAAAAATAAAATGAACTTCTTAATAAATAAAAAATGATGAAATAAAATTAAATTAAAAAAATAATTTTAATTAGAATGAATAATGGAAATAACAATAAATTAGCAAATGCATTAAATCAATGGAAATAGTTAGTTTTTAAAGATAAAATTGAATAAAATAACAGAATTTTATAGAGAAAATATCAATAATTAAAAGATTAAGAAAAAAAAAGATTAATCCTATTTAGATTGTAAAATGCATCTAACAATAAATTAGCAAATGCTTTAAAACAATGGAAGTAATTAGTATTTAAGGATAAAATTAATGAAAATATAAAATATATAGAATAAAAATAAAATGAAATACTCAATAAATAAAAAATATTGAAAGTAAATTAAGTAAAAAGATTAATTTTGTTAAGATTATCAAATGCGAATTTTAATAAATTAGCAAATGCTTATAAACAGTGGAAATAATATATATTTAAAGATATAATTAATGAAAATAAAAGAATTCTAGAATAAAAAGAAAATTAACTGCTGAATAAATAAATAATTATGAAAGAAAAATAAGAATAAAGAATTAAAATAATAAAAGATAATGAAAGAAAAAAATTAATATTACTGAGATTGTAAAATGCATCTATCAATAAATTAGCAAATGCTTATAAGCAATGGAAATAATAAATATTTAAAGATAAAATTAATTAAAATAAAATAATTCTAGAATAGAAAGTTAATTAAATGTTTAACAAATAAAAAATGATGAAATAAAATTAACAAAAAAGATTAATTATGCTCAAATTGTAAAATACTTCAAATAATAAATTATCAATTTCAATACAACATTGGAAATAATTAGTATTTAAAGAGAAAATGGATTAAAAAAATAAAATTATAGATTAAAAATAAAATGAACTTCTAAATAAATAAAAAAAAATGAAAGATAATGAAAAAAAAAGATTAATCCTATTTAGATTATAAAATGCTTCTAACAATAAATTAGCAAATGCTTATAAACAATGGAAATAATTAGTATTTAAGGAGAAAATTGATTAAAAAAATAAAATTTTAGATTAAAAATAAAATGAACTTCTTAATAAATAAAAAATGATGAAATAAAAATAAATTAAAAAAATAATTTTAATAAGAATGAATAATGGAAATATCAATAAATTAGCAAATGCTTTAAAACAATGGAAATAATTAGTATTTAAGGATAAAATTGATTAAAAAAATAAAATTTTAGATTAAAAATAAAATGAACTTCTTAATAAATAAAAAATGATGAAATAAAATTAAATTAAAAAAATAATTTTAATTAGAATGAATAATGGAAATAACAATAAATTAGCAAATGCATTAAATCAATGGAAATAGTTAGTTTTTAAAGATAAAATTGATAAAATAACAGAATTTTATAGAGAAAATATCAATAATTAAAGATTAAGAAAAAAAAAGATTAATCCTATTTAGATTGTAAAATGCATCTAACAATAAATTAGCAAATGCTTAAAACAATGGAAGTAATTAGTATTTAAGGATAAAATTAATGAAAATATAAAATATATAGAATAAAAATAAAATGAAATACTCAATAAATAAAAAATATTGAAAGTAAATTAAGTAAAAAGATTAATTTTGTTAAGATTATCAAATGCGAATTTTAATAAATTAGCAAATGCTTATAAACAGTGGAAATAATATATATTTAAAGATATAATTAATGAAAATAAAAGAATTCTAGAATAAAAAGAAAATTAACTGCTGAATAAATAAATAATTATGAAAGAAAAATAAGAATAAAGAATTAAAATAATAAAAGATAATGAAAGAAAAAAATTAATATTACTGAGATTGTAAAATGCATCTATCAATAAATTAGCAAATGCTTATAAGCAATGGAAATAATAAATATTTAAAGATAAAATTAATTAAAATAAAATAATTCTAGAATAGAAAGTTAATTAAATGTTTAACAAATAAAAAATGATGAAATAAAATTAACAAAAAAGATTAATTATGCTCAAATTGTAAAATACTTCAAATAATAAATTATCAATTTCAATACAACATTGGAAATAATTAGTATTTAAAGAGAAAATGGATTAAAAAAATAAAATTTTAGATTAAAAATAAAATGAACTTCTTAATAAATAAAAAATGATGAAATAAAAATAAATTAAAAAAATAATTTTAATTAGAATGAATAATGGAAATAACAATAAATTAGCAAATGCATTAAATCAATGGAAATAGTTAGTTTTTAAAGATAAAATTGAATAAAATAACAGAATTTTATAGAGAAAATATCAATAATTAAAAGATTAAGAAAAAAAAAGATTAATCCTATTTAGATTGTAAAATGCATCTAACAATAAATTAGCAAATGCTTTAAAACAATGGAAGTAATTAGTATTTAAGGATAAAATTAATGAAAATATAAAATATATAGAATAAAAATAAAATGAAATACTCAATAAATAAAAAATATTGAAAGTAAATTAAGTAAAAAGATTAATTTTGTTAAGATTATCAAATGCGAATTTTAATAAATTAGCAAATGCTTATAAACAGTGGAAATAATATATATTTAAAGATATAATTAATGAAAATAAAAGAATTCTAGAATAAAAAGAAAATTAACTGCTGAATAAATAAATAATTATGAAAGAAAAATAAGAATAAAGAATTAAAATAATAAAAGATAATGAAAGAAAAAAATTAATATTACTGAGATTGTAAAATGCATCTATCAATAAATTAGCAAATGCTTATAAGCAATGGAAATAATAAATATTTAAAGATAAAATTAATTAAAATAAAATAATTCTAGAATAGAAAGTTAATTAAATGTTTAACAAATAAAAAATGATGAAATAAAATTAACAAAAAAGATTAATTATGCTCAAATTGTAAAATACTTCAAATAATAAATTATCAATTTCAATACAACATTGGAAATAATTAGTATTTAAAGAGAAAATGGATTAAAAAAATAAAATTATAGATTAAAAATAAAATGAACTTCTAAATAAATAAAAAAAAATGAAAGATAATGAAAAAAAAAGATTAATCCTATTTAGATTATAAAATGCTTCTAACAATAAATTAGCAAATGCTTATAAACAATGGAAATAATTAGTATTTAAGGAGAAAATTGATTAAAAAAATAAAATTTTAGATTAAAAATAAAATGAACTTCTTAATAAATAAAAAATGATGAAATAAAAATAAATTAAAAAAATAATTTTAATTAGAATGAATAATGGAAATATCAATAAATAAGCAAATGCTTTAAAACAATGGAAATAATTAGTATTTAAGGATAAAATTGATTAAAAAAATAAAATTTTAGATTAAAAATAAAATGAACTTCTTAATAAATAAAAAATGATGAAATAAAATTAAATTAAAAAAATAATTTTAATTAGAATGAATAATGGAAATAACAATAAATTAGCAAATGCATTAAATCAATGGAAATAGTTAGTTTTTAAAGATAAAATTGAATAAAATAACAGAATTTTATAGAGAAAATATCAATAATTAAAAGATTAAGAAAAAAAAAGATTAATCCTATTTAGATTGTAAAATGCATCTAACAATAAATTAGCAAATGCTTTAAAACAATGGAAGTAATTAGTATTTAAGGATAAAATTAATGAAAATATAAAATATATAGAATAAAAATAAAATGAAATACTCAATAAATAAAAAATATTGAAAGTAAATTAAGTAAAAAGATTAATTTTGTTAAGATTATCAAATGCGAATTTTAATAAATTAGCAAATGCTTATAAACAGTGGAAATAATATATATTTAAAGATATAATTAATGAAAATAAAAGAATTCTAGAATAAAAAGAAAATTAACTGCTGAATAAATAAATAATTATGAAAGAAAAATAAGAATAAAGAATTAAAATAATAAAAGATAATGAAAGAAAAAAATTAATATTACTGAGATTGTAAAATGCATCTATCAATAAATTAGCAAATGCTTATAAGCAATGGAAATAATAAATATTTAAAGATAAAATTAATTAAAATAAAATAATTCTAGAATAGAAAGTTAATTAAATGTTTAACAAATAAAAAATGATGAAATAAAATTAACAAAAAAGATTAATTATGCTCAAATTGTAAAATACTTCAAATAATAAATTATCAATTTCAATACAACATTGGAAATAATTAGTATTTAAAGAGAAAATGGATTAAAAAAATAAAATTTTAGATTAAAAATAAAATGAACTTCTTAATAAATAAAAAATGATGAAATAAAAATAAATTAAAAAAATAATTTTAATTAGAATGAATAATGGAAATAACAATAAATTAGCAAATGCATTAAATCAATGGAAATAGTTAGTTTTTAAAGATAAAATTGAATAAAATAACAGAATTTTATAGAGAAAATATCAATAATTAAAAGATTAAGAAAAAAAAAGATTAATCCTATTTAGATTGTAAAATGCATCTAACAATAAATTAGCAAATGCTTTAAAACAATGGAAGTAATTAGTATTTAAGGATAAAATTAATGAAAATATAAAATATATAGAATAAAAATAAAATGAAATACTCAATAAATAAAAAATATTGAAAGTAAATTAAGTAAAAAGATTAATTTTGTTAAGATTATCAAATGCGAATTTTAATAAATTAGCAAATGCTTATAAACAGTGGAAATAATATATATTTAAAGATATAATTAATGAAAATAAAAGAATTCTAGAATAAAAAGAAAATTAACTGCTGAATAAATAAATAATTATGAAAGAAAAATAAGAATAAAGAATTAAAATAATAAAAGATAATGAAAGAAAAAAATTAATATTACTGAGATTGTAAAATGCATCTATCAATAAATTAGCAAATGCTTATAAGCAATGGAAATAATAAATATTTAAAGATAAAATTAATTAAAATAAAATAATTCTAGAATAGAAAGTTAATTAAATGTTTAACAAATAAAAAATGATGAAATAAAAATAAATTAAAAAAATAATTTTAATTAGAATGAATAATGGAAATATCAATAAATAAGCAAATGCTTTAAAACAATGGAAATAATTAGTATTTAAGGATAAAATTGATTAAAAAAATAAAATTTTAGATTAAAAATAAAATGAACTTCTTAATAAATAAAAAATGATGAAATAAAATTAAATTAAAAAAATAATTTTAATTAGAATGAATAATGGAAATAACAATAAATTAGCAAATGCATTAAATCAATGGAAATAGTTAGTTTTTAAAGATAAAATTGAATAAAATAACAGAATTTTATAGAGAAAATATCAATAATTAAAAGATTAAGAAAAAAAAAGATTAATCCTATTTAGATTGTAAAATGCATCTAACAATAAATTAGCAAATGCTTTAAAACAATGGAAGTAATTAGTATTTAAGGATAAAATTAATGAAAATATAAAATATATAGAATAAAAATAAAATGAAATACTCAATAAATAAAAAATATTGAAAGTAAATTAAGTAAAAAGATTAATTTTGTTAAGATTATCAAATGCGAATTTTAATAAATTAGCAAATGCTTATAAACAGTGGAAATAATATATATTTAAAGATATAATTAATGAAAATAAAAGAATTCTAGAATAAAAAGAAAATTAACTGCTGAATAAATAAATAATTATGAAAGAAAAATAAGAATAAAGAATTAAAATAATAAAAGATAATGAAAGAAAAAAATTAATATTACTGAGATTGTAAAATGCATCTATCAATAAATTAGCAAATGCTTATAAGCAATGGAAATAATAAATATTTAAAGATAAAATTAATTAAAATAAAATAATTCTAGAATAGAAAGTTAATTAAATGTTTAACAAATAAAAAATGATGAAATAAAATTAACAAAAAAGATTAATTATGCTCAAATTGTAAAATACTTCAAATAATAAATTATCAATTTCAATACAACATTGGAAATAATTAGTATTTAAAGAGAAAATGGATTAAAAAAATAAAATTTTAGATTAAAAATAAAATGAACTTCTTAATAAATAAAAAATGATGAAATAAAAATAAATTAAAAAAATAATTTTAATTAGAATGAATAATGGAAATAACAATAAATTAGCAAATGCATTAAATCAATGGAAATAGTTAGTTTTTAAAGATAAAATTGAATAAAATAACAGAATTTTATAGAGAAAATATCAATAATTAAAAGATTAAGAAAAAAAAAGATTAATCCTATTTAGATTGTAAAATGCATCTAACAATAAATTAGCAAATGCTTTAAAACAATGGAAGTAATTAGTATTTAAGGATAAAATTAATGAAAATATAAAATATATAGAATAAAAATAAAATGAAATACTCAATAAATAAAAAATATTGAAAGTAAATTAAGTAAAAAGATTAATTTTGTTAAGATTATCAAATGCGAATTTTAATAAATTAGCAAATGCTTATAAACAGTGGAAATAATATATATTTAAAGATATAATTAATGAAAATAAAAGAATTCTAGAATAAAAAGAAAATTAACTGCTGAATAAATAAATAATTATGAAAGAAAAATAAGAATAAAGAATTAAAATAATAAAAGATAATGAAAGAAAAAAATTAATATTACTGAGATTGTAAAATGCATCTATCAATAAATTAGCAAATGCTTATAAGCAATGGAAATAATAAATATTTAAAGATAAAATTAATTAAAATAAAATAATTCTAGAATAGAAAGTTAATTAAATGTTTAACAAATAAAAAATGATGAAATAAAAATAAATTAAAAAAATAATTTTAATTAGAATGAATAATGGAAATATCAATAAATTAGCAAATGCTTTAAAACAATGGAAATAATTAGTATTTAAGGAGAAAATTGATTAAAAAAATAAAATTTTAGATTAAAAATAAAATGAACTTCTTAATAAATAAAAAATGATGAAATAAAAATAAATTAAAAAAATAATTTTAATTAGAATGAATAATGGAAATATCAATAAATTAGCAAATGCTTTAAAACAATGGAAATAATTAGTATTTAAGGATAAAATTGATTAAAAAAATAAAATTTTAGATTAAAAATAAAATGAACTTCTTAATAAATAAAAAATGATGAAATAAAATTAAATTAAAAAAATAATTTTAATTAGAATGAATAATGGAAATAACAATAAATTAGCAAATGCATTAAATCAATGGAAATAGTTAGTTTTTAAAGATAAAATTGAATAAAATAACAGAATTTTATAGAGAAAATATCAATAATTAAAAGATTAAGAAAAAAAAAGATTAATCCTATTTAGATTGTAAAATGCATCTAACAATAAATTAGCAAATGCTTTAAAACAATGGAAGTAATTAGTATTTAAGGATAAAATTAATGAAAATATAAAATATATAGAATAAAAATAAAATGAAATACTCAATAAATAAAAAATATTGAAAGTAAATTAAGTAAAAAGATTAATTTTGTTAAGATTATCAAATGCGAATTTTAATAAATTAGCAAATGCTTATAAACAGTGGAAATAATATATATTTAAAGATATAATTAATGAAAATAAAAGAATTCTAGAATAAAAAGAAAATTAACTGCTGAATAAATAAATAATTATGAAAGAAAAATAAGAATAAAGAATTAAAATAATAAAAGATAATGAAAGAAAAAAATTAATATTACTGAGATTGTAAAATGCATCTATCAATAAATTAGCAAATGCTTATAAGCAATGGAAATAATAAATATTTAAAGATAAAATTAATTAAAATAAAATAATTCTAGAATAGAAAGTTAATTAAATGTTTAACAAATAAAAAATGATGAAATAAAATTAACAAAAAAGATTAATTATGCTCAAATTGTAAAATACTTCAAATAATAAATTATCAATTTCAATACAACATTGGAAATAATTAGTATTTAAAGAGAAAATGGATTAAAAAAATAAAATTTTAGATTAAAAATAAAATGAACTTCTTAATAAATAAAAAAAAATGAAAGATAATGAAAAAAAAAGATTAATCCTATTTAGATTATAAAATGCTTCTAACAATAAATTAGCAAATGCTTATAAACAATGGAAATAATTAGTATTTAAGGAGAAAATTGATTAAAAAAATAAAATTTTAGATTAAAAATAAAATGAACTTCTTAATAAATAAAAAATGATGAAATAAAATTAAATTAAAAAAATAATTTTAATTAGAATGAATAATGGAAATAACAATAAATTAGCAAATGCATTAAATCAATGGAAATAGTTAGTTTTTAAAGATAAAATTGAATAAAATAACAGAATTTTATAGAGAAAATATCAAAAATTAAAAGATTAAGAAAAAAAAAGATTAATCCTATTTAGATTGTAAATTGCATCTAACAATAAATTAGCAAATGCTTTAAAACAATGGAAGTAATTAGTATTTAAGGTTAAAATTAATGAAAATATAAAATATATAGAATAAAAATAAAATGAAATACTCAATAAATAAAAAATATTGAAAGTAAATTAAGTAAAAAGATTAATTTTGTTAAGATTATCAAATGCGAATTTTAATAAATTAGCAAATGCTTATAAACAGTGGAAATAATATATATTTAAAGATATAATTAATGAAAATAAAAGAATTCTAGATTAAAAATAAAATTAGATGTTTAACAAATAAAAAATTATTAAATAAAAAGAAAAAAAAACATTATTTTTGTTTAGATTATAAAATTCATCTAATAATAAAATATAAAATTCTTTATAGATTTGGAAATTATTATTAATTAAAGTAAAAATTGATTAAAATTCTAAAATTTTATAATAAAAATTTAATAAATTACTTATTAAATACTAAAATTTAAAAGAGAGTCACTTAAAAAGATAATTATTATTTAAATTGGAAAATTAGTCTAACATAAAATTAAGAAATCATATTAAACAATGGAAACAATTATTATTCAAATATAAAATTGATTAAATTAATAGAAATCTAGAATAAAATTAAAAAAAACTTATTAATGAAAAAAAAATTATGAAATAAAATTAAAGAAAAAAATTAATTTTATTTAAATTATAAAATGCTACCAACAATAAATTATCAGACACTTTTCATTAATTCCTTTTTAAAAATTAGACTAATATAAATATTAGAAATTTTAAATATAAATAGAATTAATTTATCAATAAATTTAATATTATGAAAAACAATTAAAGATTAAAAAATGTTTTACTCAAATTATAAAATTTATCGCATAATAAATTAGCTAATATTTTTAAACAATGGAAATATTTTATTTATAAAGATAATATTATTCAAAATTCTTAATAAAAATAATGCTTATTCATTTTAAACATATTCAAAGATAAAATACAATATAATATTTATTAATCGTTATAGCTTATTAAATAAATTTCTAATTAATAACATTTAAAATTAAATATTTAATCAAATTAAAAAAAAAATTAAAATAATTTACTTATTGCATTCTTTATATAAAAAGTCAATTACTGATTCATTTAATTTACTAAAATTCCATAACTAGACCAAAAATAAAATATAAAAATTAAAAAAACTTTTTAACTTATTATTTATTAATTTTTAAATTAAGAATAAATAATAAAATTTTGCTCACTCATTTAATTTAATTAAATAGTACAATATAAAAATGAAACAATCAATCATAATAAAAAACTTTAATTCTATATTAAATTAAAATTATTTAAAATTTTCTTTCAATATTATTAGATATCATTCTTTATTAAAATATAGAATCTTACTAAACTTTTTAAATTTAATAAATAATAAAAAAGCTAATCATATGCAAATACCCATTAATTATTTTAAAAGAAATCTATTTAAATTAGTTAAAACAAAATTCAATTTATTACATTTTTATTCTCTACGTAATCAATTAAAATCTTCATTCAATAATTGGCATAATAAAATGTTGAGTAAGCGTTTTATTAGTAAGTATCATGCAATTCTACAAATGTAATAATTAAATAAAAAAAAATTAGCAAGATGGGTTTAAGATGCCTTTATTAAATGGAAATATTATGAATAAAATTAATGGTTTTTAATTTGTATCGATAAACTTGCTAAAAATCCAAAATTATCTATTCAAGTGGCATTTTGGAGAATGAAAGATCAGTAATAATTACAAATACAATAAGATGCTTAATCATAATACTGGCCATAATAATTATTTTAATCTAGATTTTCTATTTAAGCATAATAATAATAAATAGAATCATAATAATAATAATAACTATAATAATATTTATAAGATACATCTTAGAAAAATTAATCAAATATTTACTTTGTACATGTCAGAAATGTTTTTAATTTCGTACGAAAACAATATTAATCAATTTTAGCTAAAGCATTCTGGGCAATCTAAAGATAAAGTATTAATAATATTACATCAGATTAATAATAATCTAATTCAATGTAATCTTTTGATTAAATTTAATATTCTCATTCTTGTAATAGTAGTCCTGTTAAAAGAATATCTTCAAGTATTAAATAAAGTATTATTTATAAACTATATGATAGAGATATTTCATAATTTAATATGTTAAGGTATAATTAACGTATTAGTATAAAATAGTCGATTTTCAATTTAGATAGAATATTTAAAAGTAGAGTAAGAAATGTGTTTAGAATTTATTTAAAAGGTAATATTCTTAGTAATTAGAAATCTATTGCAATTAAAAAAATAATATATGTAATTAAACATAAACTTAAAATGGAATATTTACACTTTTGGATAAGACTCAATTTGTTTTAATAGAGATTTAATTAGGAGAATTATCAGAAAAAAATTATATCAATTGAAGAAACTAATTAACATATTGAAAATTGGCTTTAAATGAAAGAAAGCTTGTAGTAGGCTAATTAAAGGATTGAAAAATTGAAAGAGGAGAATTATGAAGCAGAATAAATTATATAAATATTGACTAATAAGCTTAATGTTATTGCAGTATCAGCCATGAATTAACGGATCAACTAAATGAAATTGGTGGTACTCAACGAAGCATTCTAAACTCTAGTTTATCATTATTGATTATTATTATTATATTTATTAATTATTATTAATGCACTAATAAAACAGTCAGCGCCTAACTCAAATACTACAGAAAATATGTTTGTTAGACTTGTTACTTTCATCAATAATTAACTATAATTACTAAAATATAAGATTATATATAAATTAGTAAAATGGTAAAATTACTTTAAAAATAAATAAATTTTGATAAAATATTCTATTATTAATAAATAATATATTTAAATATTATACTATATGTTTTAGTAATATGATAATTTATCTGAATAAATCGCTAAAGAGATAACTATATATTTAAACAAAGAACAGAGTAATTAAATATTCAAAAAATTAATCAACAATTTATAATCCATTTTTTATTAGCAAGTATTGATAAAATCCATTTTAAAAATTAGGAATTTAAATCAAATTTAAAACTATAAAATTATTAATTTATAAAGGCAACTAATATATAAATATAACAATAAAATTGATTATGACTTGAAAATAAAAAAACTTTAACAATCTGCTAAAATATTTAAAGGAATTTATAAATGTTAAAATTTATTTAAAAGATTTCATAATTTATCATTAATATTATAAAATTGGAAAATTAAGAGTAAATTACTTGAAGATAAGAACATTAAGCATTATTAATGTTTTTAAAATTTATGTTCTAATATCAATAATATTTAAAATGACCGAATTAATTTATTATTGAAATGGAGATAAATAAGTAATTAAAAAACTTATATTGATAATATTAAAATTGGATAAGGTTCATTTAAAGGATTTTTTTTAATCCAAAAAATGATATTAACTAAGAAAAAATATTGTTTCAATATATTAAAAAAGAAATAAATCAAAAAATTAACTCATATCCAAATAAACTTTTTATTACATCTACTTAATAAATTTTTACGAAAAAAATTTCATATAATAATATCTCGAATAAAGTAGAATAATTGTATATATTTGTATGAATAAAGAATAAAAAAAATTAAAAATTAAAAAAAATAAAATCTAATTAATTTAAAAATAAATATCATCTTTTCAGTATTAAAAATAATATTAAAAAAATACTTAATTCGGTATTTTAAAATTATCAAAGAAAAAACAAATAAAAATAGGTTTCAAATAAATAAAATAGTTTTTTAATATTTATAAAAAAAAATTAGCAAATCATTAAAATTGGTTTATTTTAATAAATATAAAAAAATAAATATCTTGCAAAATAAATTATAAAGATTTTGCCAGAAAAATTAAAAAGTTTATAAATTAAAATCTTTAAATTTTATTAAAAAAAGTTTATAAACTAAAAAAAATATAAAACTAATTATACTAAATAAATTAATTATGAAATATACAAAAAAAAAAATTATAAATTGCTAATTAAATACCAAAACATCATTCTATAAATGGAAAATATTTGAAAATTATAAAATTTTGAATACCCACACTAAATTATTTGTTTTATACAGTCGAATAAAAAGGCCTATAGCTTTATATAGATTATTATAGTTATCTAACATTAATAAAATAAAAAAACAAAAAAAATATGTTGATAGACAAAATATAAGTACTTAAAAGATTTAATAAAAAATATAAAAATATTTGATAATAATTAATAAAATTTTAAAAATGGATAAAATATTTTCATATGGATTTTATGCAATCAAAGGTCGAGCAATTAATAAAAAAGTAGCATTGAAATGGCTATTAAGAATGACAGATTTACATAATATTTATAAATAAAAAGAAATAAACTAAAAAAAATTATTTATGGGAATATATAAAATAGATAAATTATATCAATCAATGATGTAAACATGTTTTATTTCTATGTGTTTATCTAAAACTAAATAAAAATATAATAAAAATAAAATAGCCACGATTATGAATGTATAAAGGTTGCTAAAAAATAAAATTAAATAAGTTATAAATAAATTTGCTTATAATATGCATGACTGTAAAAAAAAAAATTCTAAAAAAATTAATATTTTCCTACCTTGATAATATTTATATTTTAAAAAAGTATATATATAAAAATATATTTGTCCGACCTCTCTTCGAGTTTATATAACTACATATTTACTTATTCCATTATATATTATAAGGCATATGAATTATTATTTTATATATTTTGATAATATTACTTATCTTCTTACTTATTATATATGGTAAAAATATATTTGATAAGGAACATATTATAGTCAAAGAAATTCAAAAACAGAAATTTAGATTGGATAGTTAAAAAATAAATATAATAAATTGGGATTATTATCCATAGTCAAAGATAAATACAAGCTACAATAAAGGCTACTAAAAAAACTAATGATACAACATATTAAGTAGTGAAAAAAATATTTTAATTTGCTCAAAATACTATAAAAAAATTATTAATAATTTCAAGATTATTGGAGAAAATATAACTAAACCATATTTCAATAGGACTTTCATATTCTGGAAATATGGAAATTAGGGTATTAAAACATTTGATACAGATATTATCCAATATTGGGATCCATTAAGTTATTTTCTACAATAGAAGCTAAAACAAATGGTCGATTTACTCTGTCTCCATATAACAATCTTTATTTATCTTTAATATTTTATGGAAATAGATATCACATGGCTTTAAGAAGAATAATTGGTGCATAGGTTTGCTGGGCTGTTTGGACAAATTATTAATCTCTTGATAATAAAATTTGGCAGCTGCTTCTTTTGCATTGAAAGTGTTTGATTTAACTACTTGGAGTAAATTAGAATTGGCTCAGAAGCAATTAAATTCGATTGGAATTTAGGCATAACCTATTACATCATAGTATTGCTAATTTTCCAGAAAAATGTTTTTGATTTTATAATAAAGGATCTAAAGTATTATCCATATCGATTATACTTTTTAATCAAATTGATACATTTATTTGAGATAAATTATGAGTATTTAAAAAACAGAATAATTCATATAAAAATATAAGAATTGAATCAGTATATTAAATGATATGTAGGATGAATATGATGGATAGAATGATTATTATTATATTATTTGAAATTAATTAAAAAACATCCGAGATGGGATTCGAACCCACAACCCTTGGATTAGAAGTCCAATGCTCTACCGTTGAGCCACCCGGATATACAATAATGTTAATCGCAATTAGATTATTAATATAAATTATATATATATATCTGATAAAAAAAAATATTTATTTGATTGAAATATTAAATATCATTTTTTTTTATTTTTTTGGTAAGCAATCATCAAAAATCCATCTTATTCAGGCTGTTATCTCAAAAATTAATTATTCTTTAATACTCGACTATTAATTTAATATACAACTCCATTAATAGTACTTTTAATTGAATAAGTTTATTCAGTTATAATTTTAGCAATGATCTCTCCTTTCTTAATATGAATACCTCCTTTTTTCTTTTTGCCTTTCACTAATTAAGTAGGATCTTACTACTTAATACAACTCAATTAAAGATGGATTGGTTAGAGACTAAGTAAGCATGGATGATCTTTAGTTATTCCAAATACTATTAATCCATTTGAATGTGTATACGTATATGTATGATCTATGTACTACTTTTTGAAATATCTATCTATGAATGTCCCTACTTTAATTAATGTTGATACTGTTGGCAATTTAAGTTATTCATCTTATGAATTTTAATATTAATCTATCTACATATATATTTAATTATAAATAATCATTTATTAATTACAATTTTTAAAAATACATTTTCATATAATAGAGTTATATAAGAGTATGTAATATATTGTTTATCATTTAATATTATTGCATGTTATTTTTACAAATATATATTTATATTATGTTTGTGTTACATATAGAATTATTACTTTATATATCACATATCTAATATAAATGAGCTAAAAAGCAATCTAAATCTTACGTGATATGCAACGTAAGTTGAGGCAAAAATAATAAAGGGAAAGATATGATAAATATGAGTTTTAAAAGAGTACTTTAATGAAAACAAAAAGTGGAATATTTAATGAAAGACATATGCAAAATGCAATGTAGTCAACTTTCCGTAAATAAAAATAAGATTGTGATATAGTAAGTTTGAAGAGAATAATTTAATAGATAAGAGACAATCAGAAAGAGATGAAGGAAGAGATAAAAGAATTGAAGAAAGATAAAAAGTGTAATTGTAATAAATTATCAATTTAATAAGCATCATTCTTAAGATCATAAGTTAATTAATTAAAGATGAGAATGTATTATTTGAAACAACAACTTTATTGATTTATTATTTATATGTATTATTTAAAAAGGTATCAATTATGTAGTCAAAGGTAGAATATGTCTCAATAAATACAATCTATTTCTTATCAATAACTGATATAACTAAAATAATTATGATTATATGTATGAGTATTATAAGTTTGATATATGAATAGTGTGCACATATAATTAGAATGAAATCATCGAACATAGTTTAAGTTAGTTATTGACAAACATATTATCATTAATAAATAATATAATATAAAATTTTACATATTAATATTTTGAAATAATTACCTTTTTCTTATCACCCAACATGTGAGTACTATTTTTCATTGTTTAATGCTACTATGATTATTAATAACAACAAATATTATATTATAAATAATTACTATATAAAGTATATATATATATTATGTAGAAAGACATTAAGGAAGGGATTAGTAAACTTAATTGTCAACAGTATTTAGATAGATATAAAGCATGTGTATTGTAAGGAAAAAAAGGTAAATGTATAAGTAATTTATAAAAGTATCAAGTTTGTTTAGTAAATATGAATTTTAATAATAAAAAATGACTTAATAAATATCAATCAGGATTTAGTTTAATCTACATTTATGAACACTTTAATAATTTTATCCTTTTTCTAGTAAATATTTAATTCCCTTATTAATATTAATACCATTCTGAGCAGAATCTATATCATTATCATTATCATTATTTTATTAATTTACAATCTTTATCTTCTTGCGTGTGCAAGAGATTATTAATAGTTTTATATAAAACAGTAATTGGAATATGACTGAGAATATAGCTTTAAGAATGAAAGGAATTGAAACATAAACTGCTAATATTAGAATTAAAACACTTTCTAGCCCTAATACAGTAGTTAAAATAATGAATAAAAAGGAAAGTGAAATATTAGTGATAAGGAAGTTCTTTACATATTTATTTCTCTTTTATTTATATAGAGTACTAGTTGAATAATCACTTAATCCTTGTGTTCCCCAAGATACATCATGAATATTACAAAAACTATATATTAAGAATATATGAGTATAAGAAGCACTAAAGAATAGGTATGAAGGAATTGCCAATATTATATAGAATATCTATTTAGGATGTGAAAAGATATTAACTATAATAGGTACTGCAAAAGAACTAAAGAAACTAATAGTCAATGCTAACATAACATAGAATTAACCTAATACTAATAGTGAAATTTTATAATAAATTATAACTGTTGTAATATCTCTTTCTTTATTAGTTTTTGTTATTACTACTTACCTTAAAGTAGAAGCTGGTGTTAAGTATCTTATTATTAAAAATATTACTATTACTATTTGTATTACAATATAAAATACCCCTAATATACTTGCAATTGTTTTAATCCGTCCTATAGATTAAGTTTCTTTTTTTACTTTTACGAATAAACAGTTAAAGACTAAACTCATGAATAAAAGGATATAAGTTAAGCATATTAAGGAAGGTACAATTTGAAGATATTTTATTTACTAAACCTAGAACATTTAAACAAATCCAAATGTACTATTGTACATTGCAAAAAAGAAGAAAGCAGGAGTTATATAAGCATTCATCTAACTAAGTTTACTCATAAACATAAGGAAAGGAAGACTTATATTTTTTGTGAATGAATTATGTTTAGTCTACCTTAATTAACTACTATAATGATTATTCACATATTAGAAACAGAAATTAGTAGAGTTTATCCACCTTCTACGTTGTAATAATAAAACTAAGTAACTATTAGGTGAATCAGTTGTTGCTTTGGCATTAGGAATATAAGCAAGTTTATATTTCTTATTAAATATGCAGAATATGCCAAGGCATAAGATTCTATCTTCTCCTAAATACATATTTTACTCATTGATGCTTTTAGGCACATAGTTGGAATCCAATACTAATCTTAAATATTTCCTTTATAGAAGATTTAATTAATGCATATAATCATTTCTTAATGCTTAAAATCTATATATTGACCAAGCACCAGGCAACACATGCACAAATCCAAAAAAACTTTAAAATCCCTTATCTAAGAAATGAGTAAAACAATATTAAAAATGTTGTGCACGTTCAAATGAGAATAAATTAAAGAGAAGTATAAATAAATATGATATCCAATACTTGATTATAATGATCAAATAGATTAATTTCATTAATAACCATACAATGGTTGATATACCAGGAATAGGATAAAAACAACTCTATTTAGCAAAAGGATCTTTAGGAAATAATATTTATTTATTCGCTTATTATAATATTCCTATTTACCTTTGATTATTCTATGTCTTCTCTACACCCATGAAGCCACCAGCTCCTCCAATATCCTTATCATATTACATATGTTTGTAATAATTAACTAAACCCATATCATCTGGCTTAGTGCCTGTATCTATTAAAACACAATATGTAGGATTCAATATTTTACAAAAACCTTAAAAGAACCATAGATGAGAACTTAACTTCTTTCCATTACGATGTTTAAAGCAGCATATCATATTTAAATCGTTTTATCCTTTAACATTCTATGGTTTATATTTACCTTGTAATATTAATGAATGTCTTTTATGGATTGTTGGTGGAACATCTTCATTCTTAGTAATATATTATTTAAGATTTTCCCTTTAGAATTATTCATATTCATCCAACATTTCATTTATTCTCTATTTTAAGTAATCCCTCTTAAAACAATTATCAGTCTGAAATTTATCAAAGAAATTCATGCATTAATGGAATTCTCTTGTAGCCCTATTCTTTACAAGTTTTAGAATTCCATCTTGAATAAGTATCACTGCAATGTTTTATAATTTACAATTAACGTTTTGTAGATTGGATAAGTTTGAGTAAATCCCATCTATTGTTCTTTTTATTAAAATTGTTTATTAATTATACATAGTGACACAAATCAACATTTTGATATCATTTTATAAAAGAGTGTGTATTTGACCATAATCGATGTTTATCTAGTTGTAAAGGTCAGGATATTGTTATTTTTAATTTATTTCATAGTTTGTTATTGCAGAATTTCTTTTATATATTTGGATAGCTGATTTCTTATTAAATTGCATTTAACCATTAAATATTCTTGTATTAAGATTTATTGTTAAACTTTATCTATTATCCCTCATTTTAATTTAATAAAATATTATTTATTATCATTAAATAAATGAAATATAAATAATAAAATTAATTCAAATATAATCTATAGATATCTATTTAATTACTATATCAATAATATATAAAAAAAAACTTTTATATCTTAGAATTACTAATATTATTAAATACTGATTTTTAAATAATCTATGTTAATATATGATCTAAATAATTAACTGATTTACAAAATATCACATATATAGTAATCTGAACATATATTCAATCTCTATCACTGATTTTATCTAAATCAATTATTAACTTAAATTTCATATTTTTTACCTTTTATTTTATTAATAACAGATGATAGGAAAACACCATCTATTTATTTTTATTTTATAAGTAAATTACCTTTATTGAGGAAAATATTCATTATTGAGTATTATTTCTGTATTTCATATTTTCTTATGAATTATTTATTAATATTATTAGAGCATTCTTTATTTATTATTCATTTTCTTAAATTAATTAATTAATTATATATTAATTAATTAATTGAATATTTGATTTTATCTTAATATTTGTTATTAAATAACTTCTTGAATTGATCATTAATCAATTATATAAAATAAAAACATCCAATTCCATAGGCGTCTTTAAATATTCAATTCCGTATTTATAATAAAAATTGTCGTAAGATTTGACAGTCGATGGCACTGTTATTTTGTATTTAATATTATTTACACTATTTTGATGATAATTCAAATTATTTAGTTGTTATATATATATGAATATATTTATTTTTCCAGTCAATTTATAACAGTTAAATAAATAGATTCATAAATTGAACTTCAAGATTAATAATAATGATAGATTCAAAATAATCTTTTTACCACAGATTCAACTTGTGAATGTGTGCAAAATGTATGTTATTGAACAGATACTATAATTAAAGTAAGATTACAGATTAGAATGTAATTTAAAGAAGGCCAAGCATATCCAACATTATTGTTTATAAACATGCTTAATCATTAATTTTCTTAATAAATGGTAGAATGTATGCTCCACTAATAGTATGTGTGTGATGTTTTGTAAATCTTGATTAATGTACTTTATTTAAATGAATAGATTAATAAAATGTAATAAATACTATTCTAATGGTAATTGTAATACATAATGTTTATAATCATATATGAAATATATATTAAATTGTTAATGTGTTTAAATATTCTACACTGAATAGAAGATATCAGATTTTATTGATATTATTGAACCGCCAATTTTACAAATTCTATATATATATATTTTATTTTTAATTATATTTAATTATAAATGTAGTGGTATAATTTTATAGCATTAATAGTATTAAGTTAGTTTGGCTTCTTAACTTTTAATTGGAGGATAGGTAAAGAAATATCTATAAGATAGGATTAAATAATTGCTGCATAAATAGTTTTATCTTAATAAAAAAGTCTCTATATATTTTATTTTAATAATAATAAAAATAAGTTTTGCATTAACTTTGAGTTTAAATTTGAATAATGCTAATTGATTGATCCTATCAATAGTTAAAATTATTATACATTTAAGTATATTGATTTATAGAATATAGTTCCTATTAATTAACCATTAAAATATATAATTTTTTTAATTGATGCTTAAGGTTAAAGTTTAAAAATAAATTAAACAATTATTTATACTCTTAATTATATAATCCTATTTATGACTTAGGAAAATAAATCTTTAGTTTCAACTATTATAATAAACATGGCGGTTAAACTTCTATATGGTTATATAATAGACTAATACAGATTTAAGATATTTAAATACCAAATCTATAATTATTTGATTGCTGCTGATATATCCTAAATCAGGAAATTCACAGTTTTATATATTTCTATGTCTGCAGTGAATTTGCTTATAATGGTTTATAATCTCTTTATCTAATTAATTACCTTATACTATTCTATCTCCTAGAATTGCTCTATTAATTATGCCACCGTCTCTCTTTTAAAATAAATGATATTTGGTGATTGATTTTAGTTTCCTGAAAGACTATTTTTGATTTATTGAGAATCTCTACTATGCTATATTAATGAGTTAATTATTTAGTTTATTGATATAATTTTGATTATATTCTTTTTTTGAACATTAATTAAGTCTTTATTAATTATGTGGCCTATCATAATATTGTGTTAGTTGAATTTTAATTATTGGTGGTTAAGACTATTAAACTTATCTTTTGATTCTATTAATATTCCAGCAAGTTGGATTTTATGATTACAATATTTTTTTGCTAATTAATTTCGTATATTTTGGATTTAGAGTGTATTTATATTTAAAAGATTTTTAATTATTAATTTTTAACAAGATCGGGTTATGGTCTGAAATATACATAATTGAAAATCTAATTAACAAATATATATAATTATTTAAATATTTTATAATATTTATGATAATATATTAAAAGTTTGCTTTTAATATATTTAAAGATAATATAATAATTTATAAAATTAAAATTAGTGGGGTTGGGGTTGGGGTTGGGGTTGGGTTGGGGGTTGGGGTTGGGGTTGGGGTTGGGGTTGGGGTTGGGGTTGGGGTTGGGGTTGGGGTTGGGGTTGGGGTTGGGGTTGGGGATTGACTATATAATTAAAGAAGAAGGATAAACTGATATATCATTAAATTAATAAGTATATGAAAATAATTCAAATAGCTTGTAATATATATTCATATAAAATCTAGTATAAGTAGAATGTGATAAAGTTACTTCAAAGATGATTAGTAATGCTTCAAATTCTGGTTAAGAAGGTATACAATATAATATAACAACATGTTGTGTATAAATAATATTCCCGGATAAATGCATAAGATGTAAAACAGGTATTTTCTTTATAATAATACATGTCAAAAAAATTGTTAATTATAAAGAAATAATATGATAAATGTATTAGGACAAAATTCATCAATTTGTAGTTAATGTCCATAAAATAAGGTTCAATAAAATGGGCAATGCCTTTATAATTGTTCTTTTTTTATTACTATTAATGGTAGTAATTGTATTTCTGCGTGCAATGACTTTATTGTATAAGTTCTAGGCTATCGGTACTGTTCCAATGTTTATTTATAAGATATAGTAAAATAATAAATTAATGATAATAGTACTGATAATGGATCTGACACATAATAATAATAATAATCTGTTGATAATACAATTCTTATTATTATTATAGTTTGTTCTTTGCTGGGTGGTATTATCATTGTTACAATTATTATTTCTATTGCAGTATTTTGTTATTTAAGAAATAATGCTAAGTTAAAATAAAATGAACAAATAGTTATATAAGATTATGGTATTACTTCAAAATAAATTTGATCATTTAATTATTAATGAATATTAATATATATTGAAAGAGTATACCAAATATAAGAACTATACCTATTAATGGCTAAGATAGAAATATATAAAATCAAAATGTATTTCCAACTTTCTTAAAATAACTTCATATAAATATATATCATATTATTTAAACTATTGGAATTAAAAAAATAATAATGCGATTGATCATTATTTAGATTGAGAATGCTATTGTTGCATCCTAAATTAGTACTAATTGTCTTTAAAATGAATCAAAATACGTACTATTTTTTTAATGTATAAAATATTATTATCGTCGTTATCAAATATTTTAAGTTTCACCTTCAATTAATGCATCTTTACAAACAATACAAATTTTTATTAGATAAGCTGTTTCAGGTAGTATATATATAAAAATAGGAGATCAGGTACAGAGCAACGTCTTATTCTTATACTAGATATTTTTTTAATAATTTTATTGAGGATTAGGTTTTTCATCAACATTATCTAATAATAAAATAAATGTATCAGGAAAAGATTGTAGATTAATATATTCTAATAATACTTACATCAAATGTTTTTTAGATTCATTTATTAATACTACTTTACTAAAATATAATCTAATCTTACCAATCAAACACTTAAAAGACATGAACAACTATAAAGTATTACAGAGAGTACGACAACCAAATCTAGATTAATTGAAATACTATTTTAAGGGTAAACAATATTTTAACTATAATATTTTGATAAATGTAAACATAAATCATTATAAGGAAATTTAGGTTAATACACATTTAGAACAGCTTATCAGAATTTAGTCTATCAAATGTTCCTAATACAACAGTCCTACATTTTTACAAATAATTTATCAAAACAATAAATATACTAATATTTTTTTAAAACAAATAGTAAAATTGTGCAAAACCTTTAATTAACTATATGAAAATATTTTCAATTTTATACCACCATCAATCTTTTGAGTATCATTTTTTAATATAATAATAATCATTTCCCTAACCTCTCAAAGAACATGGAAAGGGTGATGATAATTGTTTCGAGTTTTGGACTAGATATTTAATTATCGATTGCTGATTATTCTTCTAAGGTTTTCGAAAACCAATCCTTCCTCTTTTCTTGGATGTATGTTTTTTAAGAGAGTCTATACATTTAATAATATTCTTGAAAGCTCTATCAATGCATCCTGAGATCGACTAGTTGATATTTCAAGATAAAAAGTCCCAATATTGATTTATATATTGATGTATAAAAACAAGCAGAGACTTTCTGATAAAAGGAGAAAGGTGGATTCAAAATAGATCCACAAGAAGAGCAGATGGTGTAAGTAATTACCTACTGTCTTCAAATATCCAAAAAATTATCTCATCCTGCAGATATTGCAAAAAGAATATCTGCAAAGATCTTTTTCATAAAAAGATGAAAGGTGAGTAGCTAACCTTTGGATAAACTCAAATATATGAGGTATTGATGAGAAGGAAGGATTGCTACTAGTGTAAAATATTTAAATGTAAAATTTTGGCGCACAAAATTAGATGGGTTAATTAAAAGAACTACATTTAAAAATGCACCAACTAGAAGACTACACTTAAAAATATAATGGAGGAGAATGAGAAGCTCAAGAAATAAATTATGGAACTTAGATTGTCATTTTAAAAACTTAAAAATAGACTTTAAAAATATCTGCCTAATTAGCAGATTAAATTGTTCCTGAATTTATTGACAAACCTGCAATAAAACTAGTTAAAATAATAGATATTAATTACACAGTCAACTTATTAAGATAAAGATATGAAGATGTACAATGTTAATTAAAAAAAATAAAGTCATAGTTTATTCAGCAGGATCAACAAACTAGAATCTTCTTCTAAGAAATAAAGCATAGAATACTACGTGATTAATAAGTAAGCACTGCACTTTTCCAACAAACTTAATGTTAGTTATCTTCAGCAAAAGAAAGAGACTAAATCTTATTAGGTAATCAATTTAAACAAAATAATAGATTGACAGATATAGGGAAACGACTTTTAGGAAATGTTATGGATTGGGGCTGGTATGGAAAATAAAGCAGCAATTAAAAATAAAACAGAGCCATCTGCAATC
This sequence comes from Lipophrys pholis, assembly GCF_963383615.2. Classification (NCBI taxonomy): domain Eukaryota; kingdom Metazoa; phylum Chordata; class Actinopteri; order Blenniiformes; family Blenniidae; genus Lipophrys; species Lipophrys pholis. The sequence continues at coordinate 6,558 of NW_028291844.1, read as the reverse complement.
AAATCGATTGATCGGGCTTCTGTCCCTTATAGGATCATCTATAGGTTAGAATGAATTCTTCCCTATGTTCATAACCTATAAACTCAACAATTTTAGTTGGGAATGAATATCTTGCTGAAGGAGGAAGCCAAAAGCTTGATAAATATAAAAAGATGATTCTATATATTTATTTATTTATTTATTTATTTCAAGATAATACTACGAATTGATAAAAGTGAAGTATTTTTTGATAATTCTTCTTCTAATTAGATTGTTTACTTAGTTAATTGACCATTAGACCTCCACAGTTATTTTAGTCATAAATCATCCTACCTACATCTTATTATTTCTTCTTTTTGTTTGTCAGTTACATTTGATAGTTTCTTGTTCCTTCTAAATAGCTATGTGTTAATAAATAGGCCAACCATATGAAGATAAGAACTTTGCAAAGGAATAATCTTACCTTTTAATGTTTTCTAATAAACTTTTTGAGTGATTGATTTTTCTTAGTCAAAATTAACCACGAATATATCCATCTTGCACCTTTTCATCGTTAAAATAGCAAAGATAATTCATGGCAAGATATAATCAAGTCATAGCCTAGAATTCATTTTCAAGCTTCCTGAACAGAATATCTTAATTCAAATGTATTTTTTTAAGTATTTTTTAGTTTGAGGAAAGTAAGTAAATATACATAATTGATATTTATTTAAATATAAAATGTATAAATAATAATTTATAAAATTAAATAAATAGTTTATAAAATATATAATAACTCTAATTTATAAATAAGATATTTTTATTATTAAGAATTTATTTAGCACAAAATTAAACTATAATCAGTAATATTATAAAGTATAAATATAGATAAATTCTATTTTTTTAAATTGATAATTATATTTAATGGAAATTCATGAAAATATTTAATGTTTATTCAAAATTTATTAATATTTTATAATTAATGGTGGCCTTGCCGAATATACCCCTAAAGCTATGGCTCAACAAGTAGGAACCGGTCTTCAATTAGGACTACCCTTCCATACTGGGAAACCAGTGGTCAGGGACATGATTATTATTATTATTATTATTTATTAATGATTTTATTTTATTATATTAGATAAATAATTAAATTTTAATAAATTTTCTATAATTAAAATTTAATTAAAATATAATTTATGACATAAATATTAGATATAAATTTATGGATAGGTAAAACAATTTAAAAATAAAAATTATTATTTCAATAATAGATTCAATTTATTCAAAAATAAAATCTAATTAAATAAATACTAAAGTTGTATATAATAATAATAATAATTCAGAATTATTAGTTATTATGTATAATCATAAGAATTTCCAAAATTCATTGATATAAGCATTTTTGTTCATTACAATAAAAAAAATGAAAAGATTTATAAACATAGTATAATGGGTGAATAAATTATTTATTAAATTAATTCATTTCTATAAGTTGCTCTTTAAAATAAAATGTAATTTAAGATATTTAGAATATTAAAATTTTGGATTAAAAACTGTCCAATTTAACAAATTCTAATCCACTTTTTATATTCCTTTATGCTTAATTTTGTGGGATATTAATATATCAACTAAAAGATAGCTAATGTGAAAAACAATAAGTTACATTAGCATGTAAATGGATAAATATGTATAGTTAATAGTAAATAATAACACAAAATGTCAAAGATTGATAAATAACCAATAAAATCAGAAAGTTAGATTCATGATTTTAGTTGATTTAGCATTATAAATATATAACTAATATATAATAAATAATAAATAATAAATAATAATAGTATATGACTTAACCAAAAAAATAATTCAATATAAGCAATAGAATTAAAATAGATTGGAAAATAAATTCTTAAAGATGAGAATAGTTTTCTATAATTGTAATTAGTATAATGTTAAATAAATATCTACCAACATTTCTATAATGGTTTAAAATATTTTATTATTGTACAAAATCTGCCATAGAAACTAGATCTATACTATGTAGGATAAGATTAGATGACCCTCACATGAAGAAATATGCTAATAAGAAGAAAGAACATCATAAAAATCCTGATAGTCTAAATTGTAAATAAGAAAAAGAAACATTAAAACATTAAAAGCATAAATAATTGGGAAAAAAGAAATAAAATAAGAATAACCAATTCATAAAGAGTTACATATGATATTTGTGAAGGAAATATCGAGAACATCCTCATTGCTTTTATCAAGAAAAAACTATATGATAACCTTAGTAAAACACATACCTCCATGCTCAAAAAGAATGAACAGAGACAAGTGATATATATAAATAATATCATTGAATCATTAATTTTGACTTGCTATTTTTTTATTAATTACTATTCAACATTTTTCCCATATCTTATAATAAAATTACAATAAAAGCTTTAGTGATACTTATCAAATATTCTAACGAAAGAAAAAAATATGGTCAAATAGATAAACAAAACTACAGATCCTATAGCTATTTCAATAATTTTATAAAGCCTAATATTATTTAATAAATAATTATTAAAAATATTTAATAAATATACCAAATAAAATTGATATTATTTTATTATATCTTAATTATTAAAATTATATTCTAAATTAAATATTTATTATTTTGATTGACTAAATAAAATTTTTGATTTCTCAACAGTAGAAACAATTCCAGTAATATTATTATTAATAATAAAGGAATTATTGAAATATATTGTTTAATTCATTCTTTTTCTAAATTATTTATCATTATTATAAATTTATTAAACCAATGTTATTATTTAATTTTGAATATTTACAATATATTATTAATTTTAATTATTAGTCAATTAATTTATATATTAAATAGTATATTTGTGTATTTTTAAATATTAACTAAAAAAATTTATATATAAATAATTATTTTAGATTGTAGGATAAATTTTAGAAATGGTATAATTTTAATAGGAAATCTAAAAGATAAAGTAAAAAGCTCCAGAAATACAAATGAATCCACATATTATTAATAATTTATAAGTAGAAAAATTTTTTATCTATATTTTTTTATTTATAATTTTATCATTATTATATTTATTGTTAGTAAGATTAATTTATTATTAATTATTAGATATTTAAAATTAAAAAGAAGAATCTTTATTAATTTTAAAATAATTTAATATTTTTTATTATTTTTTAAATTTAAGTAATATATTTTAGCTTGAATGATTGTTGAATATATTTATAATCTTGTTCCATTAAGTTATACTAAAATGCATATAGTTTAGCCAAATAATTGTAACTAAAATTACAGAAAAGATACATATTATAAAATATACTAATTTGCTCACAAAAAGGTACTTAATTATTGAATTATTTATTTCAAATGATTTATCTTTTATTATAAGTATATTTTATAAAAGTTATTAATATATTGCTTCATTTGGGTTTATTAATTATTTTAAAGAAATAATTAAAAGAATTCCTTCATAAAATTTATAACTTTTATTTTTATATTAAACAGATTAAAGCTATAATATCACTTGTGGTATTAAATTATTTTAAAAATTCTATATAGTAAATTATTCCAATTCATATTATTTAGATATATCATCAAATTTATCTAATAATTATTTTGTATATGTTTAATTTTTAGAATCAAAATCTAATTATTTATTAATTATCATACTATTATATATAAAAACACTTCTTTTATAATTAATTTTATTGTATTAATTAAATTAAATACATATCTCTGTGTAGCTAATAAGAAAAAATGCATTAAGTCCTATTAAAATAAGAAGAGCTATAACTACTGATATAATTAGAATGGTCTGCTTATTAATGACTTAATTTTTATTATTCATAAACTATTTCCCATCAAAAACTTCGATTTATTTAGTTTTAATTGAATCTTTAAATATTTTTCTAATGTTAAAAATCTAAATTAATTTCATTTTAAAGTATAGGATCAGGAATGACAATAATATCTTCTTTTTCAATAGCTTTAAGAATCATAATTCTTCGCTAGTTATAATCCATATCAAATTAAATTTCTAATCTGACTTTTAATATACTTTCAACTACTTCATTATTTTAAATTATCCCTAATTCTTCATTTAAATAATTAATATCAATAGTAAAATATTGTAAATCGTTGTTCTTGAGTATCCTATAAATTTATTTAAATTTTAAATTAGTGATAAGGTTTCCTATTTACATTTTACTTCCTTCCTCTTTGAAATTAACATATAATTAATTGACCATCTTCCCTAAACTTTAACTGATGTTTTCAACTATAAAGGTATTATAATTAATAATTAGATAATGATGAATGTGTTCAAAAGAAGAATAAGGTTTTAGAATGCCCATCATCATTATATTATTTTAAAGGGTGATATGAAATTTGATATACAGATCACACATACAAATAAATCCATTTTATTTTAGCACAGGCACTGGTATTTTCCTGTATTCAAATTATTTATTCTTTGTATTTATAAAATTTTATAAAATAATATTATGGATCTAACAAAATATGTGTGGAATGATTTTATTGATAGAACTTTATATTAAATATTTACTTTAGTATCCTAAAAGAAAACTAGTATCTTCATTACAATTTTTTATCTTACCTAAATTCGCTCCAAACAGATTTATTGTAATAATTGAGGTATTATTGTTCATTTATAGCTATTTTTACATTGTTTTATCAATATAACTTTGGTTAGTTTATTATTTAATCTTACCACAATAAATAAGTTGCAGAATTTTTAATTTCTCACATTTAGGATTCAATTTATAAAGATGATCAAATAATTTTTATATAAAAATAATGTTTTTATGTACAGTTTCAGAATAATGAAATAATTTATTTAAAGAAGGAGTGATTTACATAAGTTATCTGTAAAAATATTCATAATTTAATGAATAATCTTTTAAACATATTTGTAATTATAATAGTTCTTAATTTTATAGTAGAATATTATGATATTCATTATTTTTTTAGAATTTTTGAAGATTATTAAGTGATGAAATATGCTCAATCACTTGATTTCTATATTAATAAACTGAATATTCTTATTTAATATTTAATTTTATCTCTTACATGAACATGATATTATGTATTCCCTTAATTCTCTTCTCAAACAAATTATTGAGAATGCAGCTATTAATATATCTGATGTTAAATTCCCTTGGAAACATATTTTGAGCAATGGCACTAAATTAATAGAGTAATTAATAATTAAGTTTATTTTTCTACTACCCATTTTTATTATTAAATTAAGCGATATATTCATTACAAAAGCATTGAGGATTATCACATTCTTCATGATGATTGAGTGCGATTTCATAAAATTTTTAAGGTTCTTTTATTACAATAAAAATTATATAGTTAATTAAAAAAATAATTTGTTATGGCTTTTCTATATTATTAATTGATTACTTTTTCAAGCAATATAGTTTATAGCTTTATATAATGTATGCTATATAGCATATAACTGGAGTTATCAATATATTAATGATGGTTAAGTCTGGTAAAGTTGGGTTAATTTATGATTCAATAATAATTACTAAAGTAAACCAAAATAGCATTATCTAAAGTAAATATTCAACTTTAAAACTAGTTATGTTAAAATTCTAATAGCCCCATGTTTTTAATAATATGATATATAACGAATAAAGAATAAAAAGAGCTAAATTATACCCTTGTTTTTATTTTATATAAATATAAAAAATAATAAGCAAAAATTTTAACACTATTTTAAAAATCCATTCAAATCCACTTGTAGAACTAAACATAATATAAGGATTGTTGAAATGAAAAGGGTTTATGTCCCATTTAATGTTCAGAATAAGTAACTATAAAGTTGATAGAACCAATATAATAACTCCTATTATTTTATGTATAACAATAATTTCATTATTACTATCTATAATTATATTTAAAGTAGCTTAAAAAATATACAAGGACACAATATGAATAAAAAAACTATAAAGTGCAGAATATTTAATTAAATAAAATAGAAAATGCAAAATGTACAATCCCAATATTGAATATAAAGCAATAATTTTAGCATTTGCTGAAGTTAAATTAATTAAGTGTAGTTTTTATGAAATTAAATAAATTTATTTAATCCCTATCATTTATGGAATATTTTATAATTTTATTGAATAATGTATCATTATTATAAACTCAATGACTAGAAAAATATACTAAATCCATTGATTATGTTACTGATGTATTTATTTTAGAAAATATAAGAAATAACGTTTTAATTGTGCATCTAATTAAACTTTGTTCATATATTATTTAAATTATATAAATATATTTATATTATATTATTTTATTAATATTTTGAATTTCTTTCAGGGGTTGGGGTTGGGGTTGGGGTTGGGGTTGGGGTTGGGGTTGGGGTTGGGGTTGGGGTTGGGGTTGGGGTTGGGGTTGGGGTTGGGGTTGGGGTTGGGGTTGGGGTTGGGGTTGGGGTTGGGGTTGGGGTTGGGGTTGGGGTTGGGGTTGGGGTTGGGGTTGGGGTTGGGGTTGGGGTTGGGTTGGGGTTGGGGTTGGGGTTGGGGTTGGGGTTGGGG